>NC_043703.1:12886595-12907347 GCF_006229205.1 Suricata suricatta | reverse complement strand
TCCTCTTGGGAGTTATTAGGGAAGACAGATGGTAATCTGGTTTAGCTATCCACCAGCCTGCAGAGATACCCACGCGGTGCAAGCAGAGTGAGAGAGTCAGGCTCAGAAGGTCACGAAGCTCGTGGATGGCACACACAAGCCTCGTGAAATTCCACTCCAGGACTCTGATTTTTCCTTTGTGCCATAATTTTACATGCAATTAAGTGGTTTTCTTAACCAACCTCTCTCTCTCTCTCTCTCTGACTCACATACGCAGACACACAGGCAAAGAACTAAAAGAGAAAAGAAAATACTAATTTGCTGGAAATTTTGTTAGATGGCAGAGTCATCCCACCAATTCCAGAAACGTGCAAGACAAGCATAAGACGGACTTCATGACCCGCACACAACACTCATCTTAACCATTCCTTTTACTGGATCGTAGCATTTGGTTACTTTTTTGCCTTTAAGTGTCCTAAAAGCCAGTTCTTAGGCTGGATTATACATTCTGCTCCACTGTTAGAGTGAACACTACAGCCAAAATGTGCTCAGGATTCTAAGTCTAACATAATGGAGGTGGATAAAAGCAGGGTATTGAGTAGAATTGAGGACTTTACGTTGAATCCAACAGGATCTTGTGTTTCTGTGATTTTTTTCTTGGCCCGAATCTTCAATTTATTACACAAAGCAAAACCCCATATTGAAAAGAGCAGGTACGAATGACCGCCCTGGAAATCTCTTTTCTATTGCTGTGTAAACTGTTTTTTAAAGGTATAAAGAGTTTTCTTGGATTCCACTTTCATGTCCAGAGGTCACCTTCACTGAAATAGCCTCAGATGTGGGCAGCCTAGAAAGGCAGGTAGCCTCACTTTCTATACATCTCACTGAAAATATTCTAAATATGAGACATCATATTTAGAAAAATATTTTGTAATTTTTTCCTATAATGTTTTAGACTATTTTCTTTTTTATAGATTTACTTATTTTGAGAGAAAGCATGTGCATGTGCAAGCAGGAGAGGGGCAGAGAGAGCGAGCGAGAGAGAGAGAGAGGATCCCAAGCTGGCTCTGCACTGTCAGCGCAGACAGGGCCTGACGTGGGGCTCAAACCACGAACTGTGAGATCATGACCTGAGCTGAAATCAAGAGTCAGATGCTTAACCACTGAGCTCCCCAGGCTCCCCAGAATATTTTCTCCGATAGTGTGGCCCAAATCTTATATAGTATTTCTTGATATAGTAGAGGAATTTAGCTTTCTTTAATATATAGAAAGTCCCTAATTTTAAAAGTGTTTGTTCAAAATTCCCTTTGTCACTTGGTTTGAAGCTCAAATAATTTTCCTATAGAGACAGTGATGAACTCAATGGTAAGGTCTCCAGGTTGGCCTATCATAGTTTACTTAGCTCATGACATTGCTCAAGGGTAACACTGTACGAACAGCATGGAATAGGCCGCATACCATGCACATGAATGTTCCCCTGTCATTGCATCCTTGGATGATGTGTGGACTCTTAGGCGATCTGTGGGCTAGATTCCTGTCTCACTGTAACACCAACAGAGATGATACTCAGAATCCCATCAAGGGACTTGGATTGGTTGAGGCTGGGGGTGGGGTAGATACAGGGATCATGGGCAGAGCCTCATCCCATACTCATAAGAGTCTGGATTTTTCCATGTGGGCTCATTTGAGAAGTGTAGTCTTACTCACATCAAGAACTTCCGTGTATGTATTTTATTCAGATAAATCCAGATAATACAAATTGTCGGTGTGGACTCTGGTCAGGAACCTTTAGTGAGGCCAGGGTTATTGCCTTTCATGCAAAACCTTAATTATTAATATTTTTAAATGATCAATTTTTATGTATTATAAAGTATATCTGAAGAATTTTTCTGTTCAGTATTATAGGATAAAAAATATTAGAAATGAGTCCTCAACAAAATGATATGTCATTGAAAACAAAAGAATTAGAACTTTGAATGTAAATTTTCTGTTAAGGAAGGAGGACAAAACAATAATCCAGACTAAACTACTCTTTAAGGTCTGCTAAATACTGTGGGCATTCTGGTTGCCTTGGGTTGCTCCTTTTGAGAGAGAAACTCATTGTTATATTTGAGAAGTTTCTTCCTTAACCGGCACATTGGCCTACCCTTCCTACATACATGCAAACCCATTTTGAAAACAAGTCAAATATGGCAAAAGATGCTGCCTTCTCTCAGAACAATATTCTCCCAAATAATGACTGGGACTATTTTCCAAAGTGCATTTTCATATATATATATACCACTAATTATCTTTGAATTGTTTGTGTGGTTCAAGTTTACACATCATCTTGAAATAGGCCAGAGTGCTTACAAATGTTCACTTATTAACCCATATCATTAGAATTACTCTGATAAGGTTATGTTCACTGAGACCAAAGACATTTGCTCTTGACTTTAGTAATCCATTCTGTGATTAAGTACAGAATGATTTTCCAGGCAAAAATGGACACACGGGCCTCCGCCTTTGTACAATTCGCTTCAACCGAAATACTTCACAAGTTTGGCCTCTCAGACAAAATCAGGGAATTTCGGACAGTTATGACAGACGTATGGAGTACTAGAGAAAAGACGGAGGGAATATTAAACAGTGGACAGACTGAAGGAAGGAGGGATATCAGTAGATAGTGGTAAAGAGAAACACGCATGACAGAATAGAATGAAAAAAAACCTATAAACAAAGAAAAAAATTACAAGGATGGTGAACAACAAGCAAACTTCCCTAGCTTGGCCATAGCTGTTGGAAATGCCATTTGGTTTTCACTTTTTAAATTAACAGTAAGTTCTGTTTAAAAATATAGTGAAATATACTTTTAAAAATTGCCATCCAAGGAAACAGGGCCTTGTAGCCATGAAAAAGATTGTCTAAGGAATCAACCAAGTCTAGAAGCTTTCTTCAAGCGGCTCTTTTGTTCATTTTCCATGTTTCCTTCTTTGTGAGTGATTCTTCCCCAACCTGGAATATTTTTCCCTTATCTATATATAATAGGGAGTAGGGGACTGGTTTATTTTTCTTGAATATTCCCTAATTCTGAGCTTCCCTGAAAGACTGCAGAGACATATATTGCACAAAGGGTTCTTTTCCTGCCCCATTACTATATCTCACTTGTGGGTGGCCTGCTGGCCTTCTGCTGATGGGAGCCTTGTGGTCTTGTGTCCTCGGTAAATACTTTCTCAGGGCTCCATACACCCACCAGTGAATATGTGCCTCCTATATGCCCAGTCCCATCCTAGACACTAGAGACATAAAGATGAAACATGGCCTCATTCTTAAAAACTTTGCTGTGGACCCAGTTAATGCAACAGCCTTGCTCAGAAATGGACACTTGAGATCCCACGCTAATGGTACTCAGATCCATTGAGATTCCTTCAGAGTCCAGCAGAACCATGCCAAGATTTTATAAGGCATATTTTATCCACATCTTCAGACTCAGCACTATAAAGACACTATTGGATGGCTATTCGCAGGAGGATTTAAGTAA
Organism: Suricata suricatta; assembly: GCF_006229205.1. Lineage (NCBI taxonomy): Eukaryota > Metazoa > Chordata > Mammalia > Carnivora > Herpestidae > Suricata > Suricata suricatta. The sequence goes on along the minus strand of NC_043703.1, from coordinate 12,903,848 downwards.
AACATTGTTCCTCTCTTCTAATTACTTTGGGGTTTGGATCTGTAGGAACAGTTGGTCTTTTCACTGAAATGTTTTTCCTATCAATTAAGCCAAACAGTAAAGTCTTACTGACTTTAATATTGAGCTAACATTTTGAAAGATAATTCATCTGACATCCCGTGAATCTTTGTAATGAACATATTTATATAAAAAGTGTGAATATTTCTAGAAGTCATCTGGAAGCTCACCATTTCCTAGGGTGTTCATATGTTCAGTTCCTGGATATCCACCACGAGGCAGAAAGTGTTACTACTTGGTGCCTCTGAAGCCTGGAGAAATCCTATACTGATCTGTCTTAGTTGGCGCCCTCTTGCACGAGGGCTAGTTAGTTCAGCAATTGAATTGATGATGCTGATGCACTCAAGTTCAGTGTTTCAGCCTCTGGATGGACTATTTTTCTTTCAACCAAGTGCATTTCTTACTCCAACAAGCTCTTTTTCAAGAGTCCGCCAAGAGTAAGAGCATATGGATAGCCCAGCCAAAATCCAACATCATCTTGGAAGAGTGGCAATGTGGGTATTTCATATCTGGTGAATCAGTAAAGGGAGGGACAGGACTTTTTTCTTAGAGGGTGCCTGTTGGTCAAATACCCTATTCCTTCAGATGAAAGTCAAATGTCTGAAAGTTGCAGGATTAACTCCCCAGTTGTTGCCTACAGCACTGACTGCTACCTGGCTCAGGAAGCTAGCAATCCAGGCTTAATGGATATCTCCTCCCAGGAAGTAAGGCACAAACCAGCGTTCAGCCCAAAGACATATTTGACCCACAGAGTTGTTTCCTAAAATGTCAAGTAGTTGATGAATTTCCAGGTTCTTTTGGAAAAGAAAGGTCAAGCATGTAGAGCCCAGGTTTCTGCAGGTAGCAATTGGTTAGCTGCTCCTGCCTTCCTTCTAGGCACAGGCCCTACCGTCTGCCACACTCCCTACCTGACCCACTCACTCATGTGCATTTCCTGCCTGGGCCCCACAGTCAGTAAACTTAATATGCAGGGACCCAGTGTTCTTTTTAATAAATTTGACTACTGTTGCACTATGAATCAAATGGTACAGGCACTTCACTGAGGATGCAGAGATTATTAAATGGCTTCTCATAACACATTTGATGGGAAAACAACCCATGTGATATTCTTTGGGGCCATTCAAGCTTTGTCTTCAGCAAACATACATTAGACTAATTGTATACTGGATTCATATGGGAATAATTTAAGGATATGGATTAAGCAGAATCATAAGACTCTTAACTCTGACCACCTGAAGGAAATGCTAATGAATAAGTAGACTCAAAAAAAAAAAAAAAGTAGACTCCATGCAGCCATGAAATATTTTTTGCATCACGGATACTCTTCTTAGAACCAGAGGGTCTACCAAAGAATTATGCATGAGCTCATAATTTGAGATCAAGTGTGTCTCTGTTTAAAAAAAAAAAGAATTGCCAATATTGTGGGCATCAGCTAGTTTCATTTTGTGTGTTCTCCTTTAGTGTTAAAAGGAATCAAAAATAATACTTTCAAAAGTTCAGATTTTTGATTTACCATACAAGATTGGCTAAAATCTTACTTTAGCCCTTTCTTCATCATAGAAGGTTCTCCTTCTATGAGAAAAGACTTAAATTTGAGACTGGTCTATCAGAGAGATGAACAGAAGTACATCCTGTTCAGTGTATTTGATTTCTTTCCCATCACATACTCTACGGGGTCCCCTGAGGCTAAAGCAGTAGACCTGTGACTGGGGGGAGGGGCTTCCACCGCTGTGAGCAGGCCTCTGTGCAGCGTCCATCGTCCATCAGGAGGAGTCCCGAGGAGGATGTGGTTGGCCCCCCAGGGCAAGGACCAAGCAGCCCCAGGGTCCCTCCGCAATTTCTCCCTACGTGGCTCCTGCAGACAGTCACTCCTGCCTCCTGCAAGGTGCTCCACGCTGTTGGCTCTAGACCCTGGCTCATGGCCCTGCCTTTCCCTGGTTCCCAGGCTCCCACAGGGCTTCTTCTGAGCATTGATTTCCACTGGCTCCATTAGAGGTATAGACATGCCCTTTGGAATCACTGTTTCCCCTGGTCATCACAGACGGTCATTACTCCCTGGAGGAGACTCCCATACCAGCAGACAGAATGCGCTAACAACTCTAACTCATGCTGGCTTGCACAAGCACTTTGTACATTGTGCAGATGGGCTAGAACCATTTGTGCTGCTTTTCCCATGTCTGCAAAAATATGACTGGCAATACTGATCTAGCTCTTAGGACGCCGGTAAAAATCACTCAGAGCCTCCAGGAAAATCAAGGAGGCATCTATTCAAATTAAAACAAAACGACAATGATGTTTCAGAGAGGAGATTTCTGGGGCCCCCAGCATGGTGACCAGCTCTCTGGGTTGCACATATTCTGGCAGACCCAGGGGAATTTTCAATTGTCCCTTCCAAGGAAACACAGGCTGCAGTGGCTGGAGGTCGAGGAAGGGACTTTGGAGATCTGTCTCCGTTTGGGCAAGTGCAGGACAAGAAGGGTGCCGCTGATGGCCAGACTATCGAGGTCACTTTGGTGAACTGTGACCTAATTAACTGTTCTTTAAGGTGGACAGGCACAGGATTAGGACTTGTTAATATCAGAGTCATCGCCCATGTTCCAGGGCCACGTGTCAGCCTGTTCTTTTAAGAATGCACATTTTGTACCTATATTGAAATATTCAGACACCCACGGAAGGTTTTTATCCTGCTGGCCATTAAAATTACAATGGAGATTGAAGAAGTCTTTGTGTGTAGAGCATATTTTATAGGTCCACATAGAATTGGTATGAAAGAAAATCTCTGAGAGGCAGCAGGGAAGCACACAAAACGTACTTATCCGTCTGTATTTTAAAATTTTGTTTCTTTGCTGGAGTTAAAGACATAATCTACTAAAGAAAAACCATATTTAAAACTAGACAGAAGAGCCCTCTTGACCTCAAAATGGCTTCCCTCCACCCTTCCCTCCACACGCCCTGCCCACCCCCCACATACACACTTAGCTCTTCCCTTCCCTCCAGGGGTACCCTCCAGTTGGGAATTGTTCTGTCCCCTCCGTGGGCCCAAAGTCCTGTCATGTCCCACGTCTTACAACATCAGAAGCAGCAAATAGGCAGTAGCTGTATCAGAGGCATTCAGTTGGTAACTCTTCCTCATCTGGACTCCTGACTGTGTCTCCAGACTGTATGTCACCCCACAGGACACTTGATTCCAATTGTACCAACAGGCTGTATTTCTCAGGTAGGAGGGAGAACTAATAATCAACTTACATTTTCAAGAAAAATGCTACCATCCAAAAAATGAGACACTCAAAGCTTTCTTACCTCCTAAAATCAAATCTCTTGGACCTCTTCAGGCTCGCAGCTGCTAGGAGAGTAATTCATTTTTTTTGTGCGACATCTGAGAGTCCACAAGTTAGCCAGGGCACAGCCGGAGTTTCCCAGTGTAGAGGCCAGACGGCAGTAACTGCTGACAGTTCGGTGGTTGCATCGGCCATTTGTGTTTCTGTCTTTATCCTTATGACGAATCCTATGTAAAGTGAGGCAGAGGGTCCCGACAAGCTGGGTGAGTCAGTTAACGTTCTCAGTTAACTTCAAGGTTAATTTACAATTCCACTAAACCTGAGTGGTTGTACGTGTCTCTTTGCCCAACGTAAATCCAAAGCATTGCTGTAACTAATTTCCGTGATACCAGTTTCCCCTTTGGTGGCTTTCTGGAGAATACTTTCCTTTCCAGCCAGAGAAGAGTATCATTCTATATGGCAATTTAGTGCCACATAAAAAACAAGAATGTAAATATATTCTAAAATCTATACTATTTATATATCAAGTTAAGAAATTGCAAAAAGGTTTTCCATAAATATTTTAGAGAGACTTGCTGAAGTAAAATAAGAAAGAGAAAAAGGACATGACTTGGTTTCCTGGGGCCCGTTCTTATTTGGAAACCTCACAGACAGCATTGGAGCTAAGGGATGAAATAGAGTAATTTCTACTTAATAAGCAAATATCTAAATCCAAGAGTGAAGTTATAATACAAGCAGCTGAAGAATTTGGTAGTAGCAATTTTCAATGGGTTCTTCAATGATACTATGACAGTATTTACACATAAAATTCCTACATCTCATTTTTATTTGTGCAAGGACATCAGAATATAAGTACACAACACGAGGAACGCTAGTTTTCCCAATTAATGTTAAATTCCTAGAACTTTAAAAAAAACAGAGAATGATCATATCTGAGAAGTTTTGTTTCCATTTAGCATAAATATTTCATATAAATGAGTTTTTCCTCTATTTTTATCAATTCCATACACATCTGTATGTTCCAATAAATTAAAGGATATGGTTTACTTCATGGGAGGAATTATTTGAGTTTGTACTATTGAGTATATACTGAAACTGTTTTATGTAAACCGCAGGAGCACCCACTTAAAAGGAAAAATGTCCACGTGTCAATTCTAACATAAAAGGATAAGAAATCATGCTTGTAGAAATAAGGCTTTAATCAGGACTTGCATCCCAGTGTACAGGATTATTAGCTTGGCCATAAAGAATTTTTACTGGCTTTTCCTAAACAAAGAGTCTTAGCAGTTTGATAAATAAATATTTCATTAATTGCACAAAGTTTGGTTGAAGCATTGCACAAAGAATAAATAGTTTTGTTAGAACGTGTTTAAAGCTTGGCTTTTTAAAACCTTGACCTTTAGAGGACTGGGTCACCCAGGACAAACTCCCTGTCTTTTGCAAAAGTACAAAGTCAGAAATGAACTTGGAAATGAGACTCCTAGGACCCCGATTTGCATTTGATAGTTTAGCGTTATCTGCTTTTAGATTTATTAAGAATGCTTTAACTGCTTTATTAGAACATTGTCCCTTTTTCTCTTTAATTTGGGACATTCATACGTTCTCTACTGGTTATTATATCTTAGGAACAAAATTACTTTGGATGGGAACACACCTCTGAATTTTACATGCATGTAAATAGACAGATAATACTTAATTTGTTATATATTTAAGAATGTTTATATTTAAACCTTTCCCACAACTTTACATGTACAAATGAATTCTATGATTAGACTCCCTGATCACCTTAGTGAATACTTATTGAGTGAATATGTGAACATACAAGAAAGAGGCATGAAGCAAAGACTAAAAAGGAGATCAGGATCTAAACACACTGCATGCCCACATATGCGCTGTCAGAGTTTTACAGAAAATAAGATTCTGTGCATTTGCCTCACTGCTGTTTACAGCGGCCACAGAGCAGCAGCGCCTAAGTATAAAACTTTTCAGCATGGAGGGTGGGATTGTTCAAAATGCCCATTGCATCAAAAGATCAAAGTATATCACAATGAGGAATTGAAGAAAATTCCTATTTTCAAAGAGTAAAAAACTTAAACTCGTGATGTTCCCTCCCAGCAGGATGTCTAAAGCATGCTTGTCTTTTTCTTTAACAGATAATTCTGAAATAATCAGCAGAAACGGAATGGAATGCCAAGAATCCGCATTGAGAATAACTAAACATTGTTACTGTACATACTATCCTGTTTCCTCCTCAATAGAGTTGCCACAAACTGCATGCTAAATAAAGATTTAGTTCTTCTGGACAGACCACAACTGTAAGAAGCTAGTGCTGCTATATCACATATGAGTATTAAATATGGTATGCTTAGTATACTCCAACCTAAGATAGTTAACTACCTGAGACCAGCTGTGACGTTTAAAGACATAAAGAATAAAGTTTACTTTTCAAGGGTTTCTAAACATAGTTTCTGTCCTAGGAATATTGTCTTATCTCCATAACTATAGCTGAGGCAGAAAGTCCAACCAATGTACTCATTTCGATTGAGAATACTTCCAAGGTAGCAATAAGCAATTAGCATTAGTTTAAAAAAAAAAAATCTATTCCGAGGGCAGGTTTGATTCTAACGCCAATTACTGTCATTTCATTTACCCACGGGATCAAAGAGTATGTTTCGCTTCTTCACAACATGAATGCTGCAGCAAAGGTGGGAAGTGAAGTAAAACGGACACCTGTCCCGCAGGTCTAAAATTTGAATGGAAGTTCAAGCACAAGTACGGGGGACACATCAAAGTGTGGTTATTTGGTTTGCCTGGAGATGCCGCTTTGAATCATGTGATTCTAGAATAACATTAACTAGATGGAAAAAAGAAACTTTGCACGGTATGAGTTTCATACCCCACCAAACAAAGTCTTGAAGGTATTATTTTACAAGTATATTTTTAAAGTTGTTTTATAAGAGAGACTTTGTAGAAGTGCCTAGATTTTGCCAGACTTCATCCAGCTTGACCAGAACGAGAGGCCCATGACCGCAGTCTAATCGAAGGGATTAGTTTTTCAAACTCACCATCCGGTTGCCTGTTAGAAAATAACTTCTAAACTAAACACTTAGTCAGACAACCAAGCTGTAAGTGAGGAGATCTGTATAATATTCTAATTTAAGTAAGTTTGAGTTTAGTCACTGAAAATTTGACTGTGACTTTAATCTAAATTACTATGTAAACAAAAAAGTAGATAGTTTCACTTTTTAAAAAATCCATTACTGTTTTGCATTTCAAAAGTTGGATTAAAGGGTTGTAACTGACTACAGCATGGAAAAAGTAGTTCTTTTAATTCTTTCACCTTAAAGCATATTTTATGTCTCAAAAGTATAAAAAACTTTAATACAAGTACATACATATTATATATACACATACATATATATACTATATATGGATGAAACATATTTTAATGTTGTTTACTTTTTTAAATACTTGGTTGATCTTCAAGGTAATAGCGATACAATTAAATTTTGTTCAGAAAGTTTGTTTTAAAGTTTATTTTAAGCACTATCGTACCAAATATTTCATATTTCACATTTTATATGTTGCACATAGCCTATACAGTACCTACATAGTTTTTAAATTATTGTTTAAAAAGCAAAACCGCTGTTATAAATGAATATTATGTGTAATTGTTTAAAACATCCATTTTCTTTGTGAACATATTAGTGATTGAAGTATTTTGACTTTTGAGATTGAATGTAAAATATTTTAAATTTTGGCATCACCGCCTGTTCTGAGAACTGGATGCACCAACCATATCATTTTCCTTTGAGCAAAAAGAATTCCGCCATTTTAATTAATGTTGGTCAAAGTCTAATGACTATCTTTATATTGTAGATTTGATAACCCCATCAAAAGAAAATCACATTCTAAGTGTAATCTTACATAGTGCTTGTATCGTTGCATTTGTTTTAATTTGTGGGAAAGTATTGTATCTAACTTGTATTTCTTTGGTAGTTTCATCTTTATGTAATATCGATATTTGTAATTTTCTCAACTATAACAACGTAGTTATGCTACAACTTGCCTGAAACATTCAAACTTGTTTTGTTTTTTTATTTCTTCTTTTTTCTTTGTTATTTCACTTAAAGTCATTGAAAACATAGTATGCATTACTAAAAGGTAAATTACAGGAATCACTGAAATATTTTTGTAGACTAATTGTTGTAACATTGTCTTTCTTTCTTTTGTTTCATGATTTTGATTTTTAAAATTATTAGCACACAGCTATTTTCAGCCCTTTAATAATGGAGCATCAAAAACATCACCTGTATCCCCAAATGAATAGAGAAGACTGTATTTTTACTATGATATCCATTTTCCAGAATTGTGATTATAATATGCAAAGAGTCATAAATATGCCATTTACAATAAGGAGGAGGGAAGGCAAATGCATAGATGTACAAATATATGTACAACAGATTTTGCTTTTTATTTATTTATAATGTAATTTTATAGAATAATTCTGGGATTTGAGAGGATCTAAAACTATTTTTCTGTATAAATATTATTTGCCAAAAGTTTGTTTATATTCAGAAGTCTGACTATGATGAATAATCTTAAATGCTTTGTTTAATTACAAAAATAAAATCACCAATATCCAAGACATGAAGATAGCAATTCAACAAATACTGTAGTAAGAGATGAACTCGCCACTTATATGGGAACTACATTTCACTCTTGGTTTTCAGGATATAAGAGCACTTCACCGAAATATTCTTTCAGCCATACCACTGGTAACATTTCTACTAAATCTTTCTGTAACACTTAAAGAATTCCCTCATTCATTACCTTACAGTGTAAACAGGAGTCTAATTTGTATCAACTCTATGTTTTGGTTGTAATATTCAGTTCACTCACCCAATGTACAACCAATGAAATAAAAGAAGCATTTAAAAGGACTTTTAGTCTTTCTTCTTTTTGTGCTGAGACAGACTGATAATTAGCCAAACAAAACGGTCTTCACAATCGCCTAGAAAACATTGGGGGACTTCGAAGAAGGGCATGCCCTGGTCTTCAGATGGGACATGGACAGGTTTTGCTTTTTTAGCTTTGGCTTTTTAACCATAAGAATAGCAGTTTAAAGGGATGGTTTCAGAAGTTCTTTTAGTATTCCTTGAAAGGAGAAATAAAAAACAAATCCCACCACTCAGCCCTCTTCTTCAGGATTCTGCCTGATAACGAAGAGAACGGCAGCCATCAAATGGGAACTAAGTATCAGTTTCATTAGGACAAGGGAGTTCCCATTGATCCACAAGACAGGGACACATGGCTTAGACCCGAGGCTGCAGACGCAGCATGGGGGTCCTGATCCACGCCGGTGTCCTGGCCAGGTGGGCTCAGGAGAGGACACGAGCTCAGGCTGGCACCTGCGGGCAGCTGTGGGACAAGGAGAGTCCCCCCAGGAGGGGGTGGGTACCTCCTGCCCCCTCTCCTTCCTCGGCCCTGTGGGACCCATCATATTTCTCAAGGAGGCAGGTATTGGCCGTCGAGTGACACGGTCCTTGTCCTGCTGAGTTTGGCAGGAATCACCTCTGTGTGCCAGGGCAGTCGGGGGGAAGACAAGCACGTTTTCTCCATGGCACTTTCACAAGCCAGCCTCCTGAGTGGTTATGGAAGCGCTTACGGGGAAGAGTAGGAAACGATCAGCAGATCGGGCATTTGCAAAATAAAGGCATGTGTATTTTTAAACTGTGCCTTCAGGATTTCCAAGGCTAAAAAAATACTTTCACACCTTTGTGGATGTTTGAGATACCGGCTACCTGTTTGGACGAGCACTGTGTTCACTGTAATGCGGAAGAAAAGCTGATACCCCATCAGGCGTGCGTCACAAGAAAGCGTTCTCTGTGAATAGTTCAGTTCAAGGTATCGACCTTAGGGAACAAGCTGTTATTTCAAGGGAAAGATCTAAGACAAACTGTACTTAAAATGTTCACACCTGGTTTTACAAAGTGTCATTTCCATCAGTAGACTGACTTTTTACGGTGCCGCATGGAGATCAAAAGTGAAACTTAAACGGGGGAGAGTAAGACTAGTTCATCTGTTCAGCATGGAAAATATTTCAATATAAAATATCAATTTATAATTATCTGCCAACAGGAAAAGTGTCATCTCAATCTTGGGGGGCCCAATTAAAAATAATGCTTCAAGCTCATAAATATACTTTTATTTTTTAAGTCTTTTTTTTAATGTTTATTCTTGAGAGAGAGAGAGACAGTGTGAATGGGGGAGGAGCAGAGAGAGAGGGAGACACAGAATCCGAAGCAAGCTCCAGGCTCTGAGCTGTCAGCACAGAGCCTGACATGGGGCTCAAACTCACAGACCATGAGATCATGATCTGAGCCGAAGTCGGAGCCACAACCGACTGAGTCACCCAGGCTCCCTGACTCTTAGTATTAATCCAAGTTCTTTTGCAACACTTTCAAGATTTTAGGGGCATCCAGGCAAACCAAAATGTAGTTCAATATTCTAATATTTGTGGGAATAAAGATACTGCCTTGCTAACACAAGAATTTCTTCTTCCCCCCAATATCCTAGTGCATCTGCAATATTAGGCTTTGTTGTTGGACCAGTCTATCTCCATAGAAATGACTGCGTCACTATGACTAAGAATGATTTGTACAAACTGGAACATGATAAAAGCTTCCCTCCGTGCTCTCGGTGGAGGGTGGGTGGCAGGAACGGAGAATTGGGTGGAATTGAGTATGTTTGCTAGGGACCTACTTCAGTGCTAAGTCTAGAACTCCACAGGCTCCTGACAAGCCCACCCCGTGTCATGGAAGAGAACTATTAATAACCGATAAGTAGATTCCTACTCGGTCAAGGTGTACGGAGATTCCGCCGTGAGAAGTAGCTTCCCTTTGGATCAACACTGCCTTTCAGCCTCTGTCTGCTGTTGACTGAATCTACAGCTCAGCCGAAAAACTAGGCTCGGGTCATTTCAACTGTGTGTGGCCCCAGTGTCTCCTTCTCGTTCAGCTCTTTTGAAAAGTAACTGCCCACCCATTTGAGGCTCCCCTTTACCCACCCCACACCTCCCCCCCTCCCCCAGTGTAACTGTCATATGTGCTACTGGGCCTGTATTTTAATCAAACCATTCAGATATCCCCTCCACATTTGGTGGAAACCCATCTAACTGTGGTCATGAAATAAGGTACAACCAGGCGGTAACTCTGTCTTGTTCACAGACGCTTCACACACTGCTTAGCCTTAGAAGGAGCTATTATATTCATCAAGTGGACATGGAATCCAGACCATAAAAATTAAGTAAGTCTTCAAGATGACTTAAAGTGGCAGAACTCTGAAACTCTGGCTTGTCCTGACTCCACGGACAGGTTGACATGACGTTTATTTGTAGCACCTTCGGGTCAAAATTTCGTAAAAGAATTCAGAGTAAAGCCTCCATCCAGGTTTAAGGTAAAACTCTAATAAGAACTCTTTATAGGTTATATAAAAAAGTTTTCTTCCCTATCACATGAATATGATTTATGAACTATTTTGAAGAAATGGCTGCAAAGTACTATTGTAGATTTGAGACGAAGCCTCATTCTTTATTAGGACCATTCTAATAAAGGATGGAGCCTCATTCTTTATTTAGGTGGGGTGCTTGGGTGGCTTGGTCAGTTAAACGTCTGACTTTGGCTCAGGTCATGATCTCGTGGTGTGTGGGTTCGAGCCCTGCGTCGGGCTCTGTGCTGACAGCTCGGAGCTTGGAGCCTGCTTCCGATTCTGTGTCTCCTTCTCACTCTGCCCCTCCCCTGCTCGTGCTCTGTCTCTCTATCTCTTTCAAAAATAAGTAAACACAAAACAAACAATATTAGGAACAGAGGCAACTGGAAGGAATGTTACCTGGTGCCCTCTTTTTTTTTTTTTTATCAGACTTCCATATGGTTCTCTTGAAATCAAAACTAGCCAAAGTCATTGCTCATTTTCTCAATAAAGACATTTTATTAAATCATGATGAAGCAGCCCCTGAAGAGATTGAATTTCTGGACAAAGGTCACACATCGGTCACATAGCCCTGAAATCCAAGTTGCGTCCAGACAGTCTGAAGAGTTAGGTTTTGGTGTTGTTGCTCTCTATGATAACTTTAGTCGGGTTTTCCCAGGACTTTGGTCTATATAAACAGAGGAAGAAGTTTATCAGTCCTCATGTGTAAACTAAGATGATCTAAATTAGGGAAGTCTCACTGTTCTTTTGCTAGAGAAGCTTTCCTTCAAACAGAAGTTTCCCCCACAGAAGTACTCGGGCAAAACAGGAGCGACGTGCTCTAACTGCACGGGGCTCTCCCCTCCCGAGCGGCAGCTTCTGATAAGCTGATAAGGTAGTACACAGATGGAGACCCACTTATTTAACTAGAAAACCTGTGGTTTTAGGCAGGGAGAGAAGTACTTTAGCATGACAGCCTAGGAGACCTGCCTCCTAAGCACTAACTATGCCTGAGCAAACTGATGGGATATATACAAAAAGAACACACGCTGCAGATTAGATATACACTCAACTCTCTCTCTCTCTCTCTGTCTCTCTCTCTCTCTCTCTCTCTTTCATACACACACACACATTTATATGGAGAACCATTAAACACATTATGATCCACACACACAAAGTTGAGTACTTTTCAGTTCTGCACAAAGGCAAGGTCAGGGTCTGTGCTTCCTAGCAGCCGAGTGATTAAGAGCAAGTTTCCAGCCATATTGCCCAAGGTGGACTCTTAACTCTGCTTTCTTGCATCTTCTAAGCCTCCTCGTGTCTCATCAGTACGCTGGGGTTGACAATAGGGTCTTCCCCCCCAGGACATTGTCAGGACTAAATAACAGACTACACACCGACCACAGAGTAGAACCTGCCACATAACAGACTCTTCAGGGAATGTTAGTGACTGTTCTTAAAATAGTATTAAAACAAGCTCTTGTGTTTCCCTGTAAATATTTATTTCCTCATCCTATCCAAACAACTCTTGGCAACTAAGAGCCACCTCTTCTATTTTCTCGATGACAATTCATGTCAAAAGCTGACAGGCAAATTATAGAGAATTTATAATAACAAATAATGAGCTGCATTATTTCTGCGGAAGCCTACAATTACTTCAATTCCACAAATGCTCACTGAGCCCCGACTAAGAATTGCTACGCTGTTCAAGGGATGTGAACGTGAGCAAAGCCCAAGCCCTGCCCTCAGGAAGCTTTCTGCATGATGGAAGAGGAAAAAGAAACCTGTGGGCAGCAGAGAACAGGGGCAGCACACTGGACTCACTTCCCGGGGCAAATGAGACACAAAAGCACAAAGCACTGCGTTCGACAGAAATGTGTTCTCTCCTAGTTGAGACCTTTCTTCCTCCTGAATTCCTGTCCCTTGGCCTGAAATGTTTGTCTTTGCCCTCTGGCCATGGCAGAATCACTGGCCGGCTGGAAGACTGGAATTTCAAGAACAAATCCCAGTTGCCTTGGCCAGTATCCCCCCACTTCCCAGCATGGCCTTTGTCCAGTTGATTGATGGAGGTTACAGGCCCAACTTTGCCCAACCGGAGTCAGCGGGGCAGGCTCACCTCCTGCTGCCCGTGGGATGGACTGAGGTGTTTGTTGAGACTGTGTCACAGCCCAGCTTCTTCCCCTGCCCAACCCTGCTTCCTTCCCCCCTACACAGGGTTGGAATCTCCACCTCAGAGTCTGCTTCTCAGGGAATCCAAACTTTGATAGACGGATCTACCATCGATTAATTCCATTATTCAAGCATTTGATTTCCTTTTAAACTGAGGCCAGAAATATATTTAAAGTCACCATTTGATTCTTTTTGACAAATTATTTGTTTACAAAAGTGTCTTGCCTGAGAGAGTACTAAATTAATCATAAAGGATAAAGGAGAAGGATAAGAAAGAAGTCAAAATATTTCTTTTATTTTTCATTATGTATTTCCCAAAACAGTAAAATTTCACATGCTGTAATGGGAAATACAGCTTCTATTTTAAAAAGGCTCTAGTGAAAGTCATCTTTAACTTGGTCCAAGTTTCTGCTCTTAATCTTTTATATTCCTGAGCAGTATGTCAATTCTTGTTTGAAAAGAAACCAGAAAAATGATCCAATTGGTTCTTAATGAAAGCCAAGCATCTTCATATATGGTTAAAACAAAGTGCACTAAGTTTGCATTTGATACCTACGATCCTAGAACCAGATTCAGCTACAGAACATAAAGAATATAAAACTCCAGAATGTAGCCTGCTCAAGCCATCAAAGCCATTTCAAAGCTAACTGAAGTGATTCTTCTGTATCATTCATGGCGTCTGCAAGCTGAAGTGGGTCACACTTGGGAATTAATGCAGTTGATATGCACTATTGATAATAAACATCTCCACTGAGTCAGCAAGGAGTAATTAAGAAAACATAGACACATAATCAATATCACGATTTTCCCCACTCTTCCAAGAGACATCAATAGGTTTCAAATAAAAACCACATATTTGATAGTTTTGCTCTGTTAAATATCTTTACAGAGATCAGTTAATATATTTAGTGCCTGACTAGCTAAAAACATGGGGACTATAACTTTCATATACTCTACCCACAGGAGCCACCACAGGAGACAGGAAACTGGGTCAATATGGAAGTCCTTTGCTGAGCATTGGTCAGAACCAACACTAACCACTCTTCACTCTGTGACATTAAAAGGCAGCATGGCACTGTGGTTAAGAGCATGGCGTTGGTTGAACACAAGCTAGTTGTGTTCAAAGCCTGGCTCTCCGCTTTCCCTCCATGTGAGGCCGTGAGCTCCTTATTCTGTTTTCCTCCTCTGTGAAAAGGAGCTGATAATCAGAGTATCGACCACATAAAGGGACCATGAGAATTAGGTGAGCTAATATATACAAAACCCCTAGAAGTGTGCCGGCAACCTAAAAGCATTAATTAGCTTTGAAAAACAAATCCAACCTTAATAAGTTTGCCATTTGAAAGGAGCCTCTCTCTACGGTGTATCACTTCTGCACCAGGACAGCCTCTGCCCGCTGCTCTGGCGAAGCTGACTCGGGGAGCCCTGCTGGCTCACAGCGGAATTAGGTAAGCCAGCGTGGCTGGTCATCTGGCTGAGCTCAGGGGTCAGCTCATCTTATAGCTCACGGTAATGAAGCTTTCAGAGACTTCCATTTCTGGGGGCACAACCGAATAAATACAATGAATGAGCCCCAGGTGGAAAATAATGAAGACAGCAGAATAAAATATTAAAAACATCTTTTTGCACTGTGGAGCTACCAAGAAAGTAAGAAATGCAGAAAGGCGAATAAAAAAGTGGATGACTTTCATGTGAGCTGGCACCAAATCTACCCTTTGCCAGGTGGTACATGCCCAAACTCCAGTAAACTGGAGTCTCCGCCTGGCCCAGGAGACCAAAAGCAAGGCTGGACCTGTCCTGCCGGAGAGAGGGCCCCAGGGTCCCAGGGCCTACTGCCGGGGCTGGAGCAAGGTTCACTTGCCCGCCGTGGGCGCCCGGAAAACCAGTAACCAAGGTAAAGAAGACAGCTAACATATGGGTGCCTGGGTGGCTCAGTCAGTTAAGCATCTGACTTTAGCTCAGGTCATGATCTCATGATCCATGAGTTCGACCCCTCTGTAGGGTTGGCTCTGTGCTTGGAGCCTGGAGCCTGTTTTGGACACTGTCTCCCCTTCTCTCTGCCCCTCCCCAACTCATGCTTGCTCTCTCTCTCTCTCTCTCTCTCTCTCTCTCTCTCTCTCCCCCTTCCCTCCCTCCCTTTCAAAAATAAATAAAACATTTTTAAAAATTTAAATAGTATTGTTAATGTAATATCTTTAAAATTCCAAACAATGGAAAAAGTCCATGATGAACAAACTACAAAAACTGTGAACAAAGATTGCTATTTGTTCAACTTGCCACCCAGTGTCACTGTGCCTGGAAACTGCCCTTTCTAATCCGGGAGCCAGTCCCCCCAGCCCCAAAGTGGGCTCGCGAGGGTAGTCGCTGGCCTGACATCAGATTGGGCAGCGTGGGGCTCTATATACAGTCGTGTTTTTCAATGGTTGAACTTTAAGTAACTGTTTTCCCTTGGTCCACAATATGAGAGCATATTTTAAAAGTATATATATTTCGCATATGAGAGGATATCTTGAAAAGTGCATACATTTGTCCTCTTGCTTCAGGCTCCAAGAGGGCTCCACAGGGAAATACAATCTGGCGATTGTTTGAATGATTGAAAATAAAATCAATGGACTCAGGAGGCAGTAATATAAGTCCGGTTCTAACATATGTGGAGAAAGAACATTGTGATGAAAACAAGATTTTCCCTAATAATACATTTACTATTCCATTTATTGTTCTCTATTTACTACTACTATTCTCTTCTATAGAATTTTTTGAAAGTCCTGATCAATGCCCCTGGGAATTGATTTCACCACTTACGGTTTGAGAGACACTATTTTAGGGTAACTACGAAGAGTAACCACGGCAAGTGTAACTTCCAGATGGAAAAAAAGTCTAGAAAAATAAAATTAACCAATCCATAAGAAGGTGAGGAAGAAGAAATAGAGATAAACTGTAAAAAGAAAATACATATAAATCATAAACTATGATAATAGGAAGAAATATAATGTCATTAACGAACTAAATATAACTTATTAATATGTTATTAGTATATATTATTATTGCCAGACTGGATTATTCTTTTTTAATTTTTTTATGTTTTCTATTTATTTTTGAGGGACAGAGAGAGACAGAGTGAGCAGGGAAGGGTCAGAAAGAGAGAGTGGAATCTGAAGCAGGCTCCAGGCTCTGAGCTAGCTGTCAGCATAGAGCCTGACGCGGGGCTCGAACCCACGAACCGTGAGATCTGACCTGAGCTGAAGCCGGACGCTTAACCGACTGAGCTACTCAGGTGCCCCTGGGCTGGATTATTTTTAAATCTAGGTATATGATATTTACAGTAAGCATATAAAAAACATAAACACACACAAAGTTGGAAAATCAAAAAAAAAAGAAAGAACAGATGTTAGGGAAAAGGAACCAAAAGAACACTGCTATAACTACATTAATATCAGATAAAATAAAATTTAAAGCCAAAAGCAATACTTAGAGACTTTGAAAGGCCACTTTCTAATGATCAAGGGGTCAATTCACTAGGAAAATCAGTTCTATGGTGGTCACGTAAAAACATGAATGCAAACTATATAAGCCAAAATTAATAGAACTACAAGAGATCCTCATGATAGTAGGAAATTTAACATATCTGCTTAGTAATTAACTGATCAAGCAAGATCAAGTACATGAAGAAATATTTGAAATATTTAAAGAACACTATCAATATGCTTGTTCTAATAAACACAGAACTCAAAAATTAAGTAATATGAATTATTTTCTTGCACATAGAAAACATTAATAGAAACTCTCTCTGTGCCAGGCTATTAATGTAGGTCTCAGTAATAAATCACAAATATTGCATAGCCAATCACATTTTTTCTGATAAAAAATGCAGCTGTTGGAAATCAATGATAAAATAATGAGAAATTCCATTTGTTTAGTAATAAAAACAGTCCTCTAAATGAAAGCATAATGGAAATTAGAAAACACTGAGCAGAACAATAATGAATATACACCAACTTTAAAGATACAAATAAAATGATAAAGGAAAATGTATAGCCTTAAATAGTTATATTGTGAAAGAAAGGCCCCAAATTAATAAATCAACATCCAAGATGTTAGGGGGAAAAAAAGCAATGCAAGTCCCTAAAATGTATAAAGAAGAGAATAATAAATGTAAGACAAACTTTCCCTAAAATAGAAAAAAAGTATAATATAGAGAATTAGGAAATCAAACATGTGTTGCCAACAAGGAATGATTCAAGAGACAAACCTCTGAAAGGACTAGTCAAGCGAACAGAGA
>NC_043703.1:12884995-12886495 GCF_006229205.1 Suricata suricatta | reverse complement strand
ATTCTCAGCATTCAATAGTCTCTCAAGTTTTGCATCCCTCTCTCTCCCCAACTCTCTCTCCCTCCTCCGTTCCCCCTGGTTCTCCATTAGGTCTCTCTTGTTTTCCTGCTAGACCTATGAGTGCAAACATATGCTTTCTGTCCTTCTCTGCCTGGCTTACTTCACTCAGCATGACACCCTCAAGGTCCATCCACTTTCCTACGAAGGGCTATATGTCATTCAATAAAAGCACTTTATTAATCTAAATATCTGTTGATGCTTTGGTGTTTTCTGCATTAAAGAAAAAATCATGCCATCTGTAAATAAGGAGTTTTGCTTGTTTTCTTTCCTAGTTTTTCAGGCTTTATTTTTTCTTGTGCGGCAATAGGAGCTAAGACCTCCTGTACAATGTTGAACACAAGCAATGATGGTTTGTAAGTTGCCTTGTTCCTGGCAGTAAAGGGCAGCTCAGAACATTTTATCTTTAATTGTTATCCCAGGAGTAACTTTATGTCCTTTATCAGGATATTGAAACTCCCTTTTTTTTTTAAAGTTTATTTATGTTGAGAGGGAGAGAGCGTGTGCACACATACCAATGAGTGGGGGGGGGCAGAGAGAGAGAGAGAGAGAGAGAGAGAGAGAGAGAGAGAATCCCAAGCAGGCTCTTCACCAAGAGCACAGAGCCCCATGTGAGGACTGAACTCATGAACCGTGAGATCATGACCTAAGCTGAAATCAAGAGTCAAATACTTAATTGACTGAGCCACCCAGGCACCCGCAAAATCCCCTTTTTATTACTAATTTGTCAAGTGATTTTTCATCACATATGGATGTTATCTTATTTAATGATATATTTGCATCTTTCAGAACCTGATAATGTGCTGACAGATCTATTTTCATGAGTGACATTCCCCATAATTTTAGCTGTCTTTTACTGCCCTTTCCTGACTTTGTCCCTGTTTTGGTATTAACATGAATTGGGACATACTTCTATTTTTCTCTCATTAAAAAAAATTGTATAACGTTAGATCTTCTGCTTCTTGAATATTTGGTAAAAATTACCTATGAATAGGTATGTGCTTAGATATGTGGGCGTGGGTGATTGATTTTTAAGAACTGGTTCAATTATTTTGATTGATCCGTAGTTGGTAGAATCTATGTTTATTTTCCATTTCTTTGTGGAGGAGTTTCAGTAACTTGTACTTTCCAGGGATTGTATGGCATAAACCATGTGTATGATTGGTTTCCTACCCTGTTACTTCTGTACTGTGGCTTCGTTTATACCATTTTACCTTGACCGTGTCCTTTATTTACGCCTTCTCTCTCTGTTCGCTTGACTAGTCCTTTCAGAGGTTTGTCTCTTGAATCATTCCTTGTTGGCAACACATGTTTGATTTCCTAATTCTCTATATTATACTTTTTTTCTATTTTAGGGAAAGTTTGTCTTACATTTATTATTCTCTTCTTTATACATTTTAGGGACTTGCATTGCTTTTTTTCCCCCTAACATCTTGGATGTTG
>NC_043703.1:12855856-12884895 GCF_006229205.1 Suricata suricatta | reverse complement strand
GAGAGAGAGGGAGACACAGAATCCAAAGCAGGCTCCAGGCTCTGAGCTGTCAACACAGAGCCTGACATGGGGCTCGAACCCACGAACTGTGAGATCATGACCTGAGCCAAAGCCAGATGTTTAACCAACGGAGCCACCCAGGCGCCCCTGGGATTAAAATTAATATGCATTCATTAAGATAATCTGACTGTTGTAATAGACATACTTCAGCAGCTTCACAGAATAACAACGCCTTTCTCCTCACGTAAAGCTAATTCAGTGGAAGCAGGTGAGAAATAGCGCTCTGCTGCAGCCGGTCACATAGTGACCCCGCTGATCAGAATGTCACCCTATTCCGTGTGTGGCTTTCAAAGCCTTCCTGGCACTAACATCCAACAACATACAAAGAGGAGTGGGGACTGTAGAGATTTTTTTTAATGTTTATTCAATTTTGAGAAAGAAGGAGAGAATGGGGGAGGGACAGAGAGAGAGGAAGACAGAAGATCGGAAGCAGGCCTCCCTGACAGCAGCAAACCCAACTCGAGCCTGGAACTCAAGAACCATGAGATCGTGACCTGAGCCGCAGTCAGATGCTCAACCACCTGAGCCCCCAGGAGGTGTTTGTGGCTCAGGCCCCAACCAGGTGTATGTCACAGCTGCCCACACTCCATTTGTCAGACACCGCCATATGGCCACACCTGACCGGAAGGAGGCCCGGGAAGAAAAGACGTGTGTCCATGAAGAAAGGGAAACACTTCAGATTGAAAAGCAAGGTTATCTCTGCCACATAATAAATAAAAATTGTAGAACTGTATCCAGAAGCAGTTTAAAAATTAGTTTTTCAACACGATTATCAGTGATAATAGCAACAAAAGTATAAAGTACCTAGGAATTTCTCTAACAAAAGATATACAAAACCTTTTTGGGAAAGGTTTTTGACGTTTTTGAAAAACCTTAATAAACAGAGGGATATCCCATGTGCACAAATGAGAAATAAAGCCACATCACTAAGATATCACCTCTTCCCATATGAATCGATCACTTTAGTGCGATCAAATAGAAATACTAACAAAGTTGTTCATGGTTCCTGACAAACTAATTCTAAAATGTATATGGAAAAGCAAAACACTAAGAATGCCAACTGCCCCCCAGGAGAATATGGTAAAGGACTTGTCTAGCCCACAGCTGAACCAATTCTAAAACTATAGTGGGGCGCCTGGGTGGCTCAGTGGTTAAGCATCCAACTTTTGTTCAGGTCATAATCTTGCGGTTTATGGGTTCGGGCCCTGCGTCAGGCTCTGTGCTGACAGCTGACAGCTCAGAGCCTGGAGCCTGCTTTGGATCCTGTATCTCCCTTGCTTTCTGCCCCTCCCCAACTCGCACTCTGCCTCTCCCTCTCAAAAATACATAAAGTTTAAAAAGAAAATATTAAAACTATAGTACTAAAACAATGTGGAACTGAGCCCTCAGGCACTCCCTGTAGAGGAGGTTAGATAGGAGGATCTATGGAACAAAAGGCCAAAAACAATCCATTCTTATCAGAAAGATTCACTGATGACAGAGAGATCTGGAAAATCAGTGGGAACAGGGAAACGATGTAATAAATGGTACTTGGATATTTGGCTCCATGATGGATAAAAACAATTTTCTTAATTGGATCCCTACCCCTCCTACACATGAGAATCATCAGTGCCAATTAGGTTAGAGGCTTAAATGTGGAGGGCAAAACCATACATTTTTGAAAAAATAATACATAAGAACATCTTTGCCATCTTGCGGGGAACGTAAGATACATTAATTTTTTTTAAAGCTCTAAATCATAAAGGAAAAAGATTGATACATTTAATCCCTTTAAAAGTAAGAACTTCTTTTTGTCAAGAGGATCTAAAGGAAGATAAGAAGACTCAAATAAGAAAAGATATTTGACACATGTTTAAAAGATAAAAGATTAGTATCCGGCATATGTAAAAGTCTCCTACCAATCAATATGAAAAAAGACAAAACAACTCTGTATAAAACTGGGCAAAAGACATGATCGGAAATGTCATAGAAGAGGAAGTACACATGGGCCGAAAACATGTGAAAATGTTTCCGCTGCATCAGTAATCAAGGAAATGCAATTTAAAACCACAACGAGATACCATTTCACACCTATCAGATCAGTAAGAGCTGTAAATGCGGAACAAGGCATACATACTCTCGTACAGTGCTGTTCAGAGTTTACACTGGTATCATCATCTTAGAAAACCAGTTGGCATTACTACCTAGCAGCATATTGCATGGGTAAAGGGCTGAGAGTGAAGATCAAAGCCCCATTTTACCTGCGACAGCAGCAGCCAGGAGCCATAACAGAAACAGTGAGAGAACTTACTTCTGTCGGTAACTGACACCAGTGCTGTGGTTTACTGTCTTCACATATGACAAGAGGCGTGGCCTGGTGGTGAAGGGAGTGGCTTTGAAATCATACTGCCTGAGTTTAAACCTGGCTCTGGCTGCTTACCAGCTGTGGGCCTTTGCAAGACCCTTAGCTTCTCTGTGCCTCAGTTTTACCATCTCTAAAAGGGGACGGTAAGATCAAACATTTAATAGATGCTATGATGATTACTAACTCTTAAAATTTCACTGGAGATGAGGATGAAAGTGTCAGAGGCTTGGGGCCCAGATCGGGACTGCACCTGCTGAGGACACTCAGAGCTTCCGTCTCCTCTGGGTTTGCTCTCTCCCCGAGGCTACCCTAAAGTTGCCGTCTCAAGTGAAGGCCGAGGGCGGTGTATCTCGGTTTCCAAGCTAGAATCGAGCCCGTTCCCAACGATTTTATGCAAGTCAGAAAAAAAATCACCACAGATTTCATGTGCGGCTTCCAAGCCTCAATGAGGAATATGAAGTCTCTGCTATTTTAAAAGCTAATTACTAGTAAAATACTTTCAGATTCACATTTCCTGTGAAGTAAAATTCTGCCTTTGAAGAAGAGGTCTCTGGCAGAGCGATCCAGCAACACCTTTGTTCCAGGCAGAGGTTTTCCTTCGGTACCGAACACACTGTGCCCTACTCAGAAAATGATTTCATTTTAAAGAGGAGACAATTAAAGCATATAATCTTCAACGCATATTTAAAAACATCCACCCCATACCTTCTAAAGAGATATGGATGCTGTCTGGTGAGTTCTTTCTGTTTTGACAATTTTGTGGCCAAGAGATGGGATGAAATATGTACAGATACCCAGTTCCACGTACAGAATGGAAAACCATAAATAAAACAATTCAGCCGCAAACAATCTACATTTGGATGACAGATTTTAAGACCTTCTTATCATCAAATTTCAGCTTCTTTGGAAGAACATATTTTATAAGTATCTTCAATGACTCAATATGTTGAATTTTTTTCACTACGTTTAAGTTCGATCCTCTTCCTTCATGTGTCCTACGGGTTCTTCTCAAGAATCTGGGTGACTTAGAGAATAAGAAGGAATCTAAAGGAATAAATCATGTGGAACTCTGCTTCCTAACAATTCAACATAATTCCAAGTCGTGTGTCTCGCGATTCAGACCTTGTGCCTAGCACCGTCCAAATAACAAAAAGTACTTCATGAAGTTGAGTGGATTGGGTGTGAGCTCAGGGTTTTGCAGCATCATGTGTCAGTTTATCTACACAAGTGCACAAACTTTCAAATTCTTCCAAATCATTTGGAACAGGCAGAACACATTCTCTTCTCTTCCCTTCTCAGTGTAAAAAAAAAGGGTGAAAAGAATAGTCCTTACTTACTATCTCCATTCTCTAATCTCTGATTTACTCTTCTCGTTTTAGGAAAGCATTACGCAATATTTAAGACCTAAAAAGGTATACAAAACAAAACAACAAATGTCCGTATGCCTACCTCCCAGACTGATAAGCAACATATGTACCGTGCAGGTGAAACTCCTGTGAATGCTTCTAGATCACATACCTCTCCCTCCCGAATCTGAACTATACCATTCCCATGCACCTCTTCATAATTTTATCATGTACATTTCCTCAAACCACATGTCGTACTGTCTTGAATTTTTAATTTCATGTAAATGATGTCATACAGTATGTATTCTCTTCCCATTTGCTTTACTCAGCATTATGTGTGAGAATTATCCATGCACATATACATAGTTTATGTTCATTCTTTTTCACTGCCATATAGCATTCCGCTGTGTGAATATATTATAACATGTCCTGATGAGTAAATATTGTAAATATTCATTTTCTACTATGAATGGACATTAGTTGTTTCCAATGCTTATGCTAAATCCTCTCCAACTTTTGATATTGTTAATGTATATGTTTTGCCATTCTGCTATCCCATCGTGATTTAATTTGCATTTCTCCAATTATTAGTACCATTAAGCTTCTTTCTTAGAAGTTCCTGGCCATTTGTGTTTTCTGAACATTATTCTACATACTAATCACTTTTCTTTAAGAGGGGAGGGTTTCTTTTTATTTTTAACATCATCAAATTGATAAGGCTTTTATTTACAGTTTAATAAATTCTTCCTTACTCTAAAGCCATAAAGATATCTTCCTACATTTTCCTCTGTAATAATTTTGCCTTTCAAATTATTCCACTGAGAATTGATTTTTGTATTTAGAGTAAAGCAGGTATCCAATTTCATTTTGTTTTCCCTTGAGAATAATGGAAGGCTCCACACCATTTAGTGTATCTTTTACCCACTGGTCTGCAGTGTCCGCTCAGACACCAATCAATTTTCTATACATATTGGCTTCCTAACCCATCCTTCTGAGTTCAGTTTCAGTTTCTCTTCAGCTGAGGGGAATCCCTTCGCTGTCACTAGATGAGTCAGTGAGTAACAATCTTCCTTAGAAATGTATAAGAATATTTGCTTTTTCTTGAATGACCTATAAGTAGATACACAGATTAATTGTCCTTCAGCATCTTGAAGATATTTCATTGTCTTCTGTTGTTATCTATGAACTCAGAGATCACACAGGAGAAGTCAACTGTTGATTTGATTGGTTCCTTTATAGATACTCTGTCTTGCCTCTTACAGCTTATTGTTTCTGCTTTAGCTTATAAGTTTTTCAATTTTTTATTATTTATTTACTTCTTTATTTATTTAGAGGGTGGAGGAGTGGCAGAGAGAGAGGGAGAAACAGAATCCCAAGCAGGCTCCACGTTGTCAGAGCAGAGCCAGACATGGGGCTTGATCTCACAAACCATGAGATCGTGACCTGAGCTGAAATCAGGAGTCAGATATTCACCGACTGAGCCACCCAGGCGCCCCTCTCATCTCTCATCTTATTTCCAAACATTGGGAACTCCAGCTATCCTGTGTTATCTTTCTGAAGTATTTCCTGTGTTCTCCTATCTTCTTGTCTAAGTTTCTCTTGTTCCTTCTGCCTAGAAGACCCTCTTCCTTTTAAAGCTCACTGAAATCTTCCCCGTTATTAAAAACCCATATTCAAGATCCAAATCCCTCTCGAAGTCTTTCAAATCCTTAAATTAGAATTAATCTTCCCTTCCCCTGTGCTCTTGTATTTTCTTTGTCTATTTTAATACTTACACTGTCTGCGTTGTAGTGCTAGCAACAACTGTGCATCTCCATTAGAATGTGAGTCTTTTTTCATTATTGGCCAACACATACCACAGTGCCTTCTGTATCAAAGACATGCAACAAACATGTATTGAGTTAACTGAAGATGAGATGAAAAGAAACCAGAGAGCTTCATACTCCTCAACTTTTACCACTCAACTTTGTATTTGTCTTTAAAACAATAGCTGGGTGTTGTCACTGAACCAAGCAACAAGCCTTTTGAAAAGGGACAAAATTATGAATTTCCTTGGCAGTTTTGAAGAAGAAACTCATAGGTGACACCTTCCCCGACAAAGGAAAGAGGGATTAAGGGCCAGAGAGGGATGGAGCAGGAGGTCATGGAACAAAAGGAAGTCTCATACTTTAATCTCCATAAGATGGTCCAGCTGCTGACCTCACCTGTTGCATTAAAATACGTCATGGAAGGTCTGCAGATATCACAATGGTCGAAAAAGCAGGAATGATACAATTATAAGTTACCAAGGTGCCCAGTGGGTCCATCTCAATTTTCTCCTGTCTCCTCTTTCAAACAAACGATAGAACATTGCCATCAGTTTTAAAGCTAGTTATGTATCTGTTGCACAATAATGAGTCAACCATGTAAACACCTTTCTTCATTATTTCCAAACGAGCCAGACACCGTTATTGTGAAGTTGCTGCTCATCTACACGGTCATCCCAGAGCTGAAACACTATGGAACCCATGCCCTTGTGTGGGTCACAAGAATATTGCTTCCTTATTGAAACGCACAAACATTTGTGTTTTACATTCCTCTCCTCACCAAATTCAAAAGCAAAATTGCTCTTGCTTTTCAGCCATTTATTTAACACATACTAATTGAGTTCTTGTTAGGCTATAAGCACAGTGCTAAGAGCTGGAGACAAAATGATGAGAAAAAGCAGGCATAGCCCCTGACCATATGGAGTTTACTTGCCCTTAGCAGAGACAGATACCAAGAAAAGAAAACAAATTTCCTAGATGAACATAAATATGATGGTTATGAAAGATGGTCTTATGGAAAGAAAGTTTGGAGACTCTGCAACAGACGAATTTGAGTTAGTCTAGAGAACCAGAAAGCTTTCTGAGAAAAGACACGTCCCCCTGACATTTGAAGGTTGAGTCTGAGTTAAACCGGTAGCTACAGGGAGGATGAGGAGAAGGAATGTTCGAGGCAGAGGAAGTAGAGCACACAAAGGCTTTGCTGCTTGAGAAAAGCTATTTATGAACATTGAGGAAAATACAGCTTGAAAAGCCAACCATTGTGACCACAGAACCCTCTCTTTTCTCTGTCTGCAAGATCTTTCACAGCCAAGTTCCTGGGATCCTTCACACTATTCTATTTAAGAAAAGTTAATTATTTAGCAGTTTGAGAGCTTAAGACTGCAGACTGAAGAAGTTGGGTGATAAACATAAGTCATCATATGAGATAGGAAGGGGAAAAAAAGAGATATCAACCCCTGAGTGGGTCCTGAAATTTTTAAATTCTTTGTTTCTAAAACTCCTCCCCCTTCCTCCACTTCCTCCCCTAGCTCAGATGCACAGTCACGGGGTCAAAATCTTCCCTTCCTTTATTCTGTATGTTTTCTTTCAAATGAAAGGCAGCCATGCACAAGCCAACTCAGAAAGGATTTCATTACTCGTTTTTCTGGGCAGTCTGTCACAGGATTTACCAGCAAAGCTAATGTAGCATTCTGACACATTTTGCTTAAGGATCCTGGGATGGAAAAGAGCATTATAAAAATATATATATCAGATAAAAAGGAGCTGGTCTGTTCTGCACATTTCTTGAAGTTTCCAATTTGTTTCACTGTTGCAGAATGACTTTTGAAACCATTATTTAGTCCAATGTTTGTACCCATTGGCCAGTATGTTTCGATTCGTGCCCTGGCACTGGCAATACACTACTCTCCTCCCACAGTCCTGGCATGCAAGATTGGCACAGCACTCACTAATTCACCTTTCACTTACATTGGTTTGCTTTTATACCTTCGCTGCACCCAACATCTTGGACTAACTGTATCTATGTTCTTAGCATAATGCAAAATGGGTCAAACCTCTCCTTCTTGAGCTGGGTTTAATAAATAAAACTAATGGTGGAGATTGATGACCCATTTAGACAACAAACTACAAAACCCAAGATGGATTGTGTAATTTGCAGCTCTATGACATGTATTAAATTTCCAGATGTAAGATAAATAATTCATGCAAATAGCCAAGAGAAGATACCCAAGAATGAAGTTGTGTGGTTATCCCCCAACAGCAGATGAAATAAATGACAAATTTCATTAACTTTTGACTCAGGATGTCCTATAAATACATTTTAACCAACCATTGTCTAATAAAAACTAATGTAGAGATCAAGGAAAGTCTGTTATCTGTCCTTATCTAAGGTTTTCTTGGTATCTAGATCCCTCAAAAAGGAATTGCTGTGACTACAGTTGTTTTTACACTAGAGTCAAACTACTACCTTGTGATTTCAGGAATTGAAATCCCTCACATAACTAGAGAAGGAAAAAAGAAAAAGCAAAACAAATATGTGTTAAAAATTATTCTCCTTCAGGACCAGGAGAGTCGGACTCAGTGAATAAAATAGGGAGTACATGTTGAACTTAGTGTATACCCTCCCATGCTTAAGTTCATAAGCATGATCACGTAACCCCTCAGCTTTTATTATTTGCAAGATAGGGATAAAAAGTCCATTCCATAGGGTGGTTTCATGGTTTAATTAGATTCGAGGAAGTCAGGATAATCCTGAGATCTTCCCCGGGAGCTATATAAATAAAGGATGATGTGACTGTTTTCTAGGGCCGTTAGTGAAGAATTGTACCCATTGCCCTGCCATGGGTATGTTCCAGCCTGGAATTAAAGAGTGGTTAGGCCACTAAACCATCAAGAGCAGGATCTGTGACCAGGCAGTGTGGCTCTCTGGGCCCCAGGGATGAACAGATGAGTCCTGGGGGGTCCTCAGCAGTTCAGGGAGTGCTTGAGTGGTGGTGCTCAAAGTACAACATTGGACTCTGTGTTGGTGAAGTTTTCCCTGAGTGTCTACAAGGCAGAGACTGGTTTTTTCTGGAATATTCTGAACATGAAGAGAGTCTCTACTTTCCAAGCGTTTAGAAGAATTGTTTATAATGGACTTGTAAGCAACTAACCCTATCCTTTTTTCACCTTTAGGAGAATCTTTATTATGACTACCATTCCCATTTTATGGATTAGAAAACAAAAGCACAGAAAGGAGAGTTTAGTGATTTGTCCAATGCAGCAAAGATGGTGAGGGACAAAGAAATCCAACCTCCAGTGTTTATCTCCTTCTCTAGCCTATTTCTTTATGGAGAAGCAAAGAGACTAAATTTAACTAATCTTTACCAGAGATGATGCCTTGAACCTTGGGAATTCCTGGGTTCTTGTTTAAAGGTGCCATAATATTGATGGCTCTGGGTATAAATTCTCCCCAGTAACTACATTTACTCTATTTGCTTCGGACATTGCAGATTGATAGGTCTCTACAGGCATTGTATTGAGCTACAACAAGAAGTCCCTCACTTCACAGAGCACTAAAACCAGTCTTTGAAAATGTTCTTGGGACAATTAGAAGAAAGTGAGGATTGAGATGAAGCAAAGGGTTTACACTGTCTGAGTAAAGAGGGGCATTGGGGGAGCAGATGGGTATCTCTGAGACTCTTTCAGCAGGTTTTGTAGCCACATAAACCCGGGGGCTGCTCTCTAGGCCTGGAGACAGAGTTACCCTGGTGTCAGCTCCAGCCCGCCCACCCCCATCGAATTTGACACCAGCGCCTTCAAAGCCAAAACCTTTTTTTTTTTTTTTTTTTGCCTGTAACTGTTGGTGTTCACAGGCTACTGACTTCTCCAGAATCCAGCCTGGGGTATACTGAAGCAGAAGGAAACCCCAAGGAACTCAACCAGGTCATCTCTTGGGTCTCAAGGCCCCCAGCAGGTTGGCCTTCTCTCCACCTTTCAGAGCCTTCCGAAGTTTGATGTGTCCTATCTAGTTTTTGCTGCACTTGGTGGGAGAAACAGAAAAAAGTATTCTATTGCATCTTTCCAGAGGCAATAGTCCCCTTAACTTGCCTCTGTGTGCGTGTGTGTGTGTGTGTGTGTGTGTGTGTGTGTGGTAAAATATATATCACAGTTGCCAAGTTAATCACCTCTACATGACAGTTCAGGGCCATTGATGACATTCACAATGTCTCATGATCATTGCCACGATCCATCTCCAAACTGTTTTCATGCCTCAAACAGAACTTCGCTACCTAGTGAACAGGGACTCCCCAGCCTCTCCTTCCCTCGGCCCCTACCCCCGGAACCTCTGGTCTACTTTCCGTGTCTATGAATTTTCCAATTCTAGAGACTTTGTGTAAGTGGCATCACAACATTTCTGTCCTGTGTCTGGCTTACTTTACTGAGCATGATCTTCCCAAGGCTTGTCGGTGTTGTAGCACATGCCCTTCTCATGGCTGAGGAATATTCCAGCGTCCATCTGCCATCTGGTGAAGGACACTTCTGTTGTTTCCTAACTTGCCTTTTTCACAAGGGAGTGCCGAGCGTGGAGAGCAGACGGGGCAGTGGAGGTACGGGAAACCTCACTTAGTCCTCTCAGTTCTGTCAGAGGCACTGGGACACAGACAGACCCGACTCTTGGAGGCAGGTTCCCGGCACCCCGAAACCATCTTCGGTCAGCTTTCCTCTGGAAAGCCTGCGAATTTCTGTGCTGACAAAGCGGTGCTCGCTCACTTTAATAACCTTCCGATATGGATTTATTCACAATGCAGTCCGACACTTTTTAAACACCAGAAAGGAAAGAAGAATAGAACATTGTTAGTCTGGGCACATCCTTGGCGCTACAGGTCTCATCTGTCCCTGTCGGAGCTCAGCCCTGCGCAGACTGCCCAGTACTGTCATCGAGCCGGGCAGAGCCGGCCAAGTCAACCTGTAGGGAAAAGACGCAGGAACACCCTGTGTGACCGGGAAACGTCAGTGTTTCAGGAAAACAAGAGGCTTCCGCGGAGATTTACATCCCTCCAGAGGGCAGTTGAGGCACTAAGAAGTATAATTAAGGGCACCAACAAAAAAGGGGTAAAGATTCCAGAACTAGAGAAATGGAGACCAGCGTGAGGTGCCGGTAGGAACCCTGGCGCTACAAGCGTAAGCATCCATCTTTCTCCCAATGACACTCCGCGTTCCAAGAGCGTTGCGTTGATGTTGGTGTTCCTTCCTGGGGTGACCACTTCACTCCTCGTCAAAAGTGAACGTTCCACAAATACCATCTGACCTTTTGTGTTTATCTCCACTAAAGCAAATAATCCCAGTTACTTCCCAAAGGTTACAATTTGCATTCGCACTGCCATCAAAGTTTGAAGTTTATGACTTCTATTCCAGATATTAAATATTCTAGGGTAGAAAGAAGACTCTTTTGCCTTCTTTTGTCTTCCCAAACAACCTATCGTATTGTAATGGCTCTGTGATTTTAGATATTATGCCAATTCTGTTGGTGACAACTATGTAGATGCAGCATTCTGGGAGATTAAGTCAAACCCTCATTTATACCGAAATCTGAATATGGGAACTGATGGACCCTTAGTCCCACTCCAAACGTGTATAGGTTGGATAAAATACATAAAGTGTAATTATGTCAATGCCAAAATTGGAAGATGGAATAGGAAACCACTGGATACAGAAACATAGAAGAAATTCAAACTAGCATAGAAAGGAGGGATTGAGGGTAGCCCATCCACCAGGCAGCCTGATACAAGTTCTCCCGGGGATTGGAGGCAGGTTGGGTTTTTGTTTGTTTGCTTGCTTATTTCTTTTAATGTTTATTTATTTTTGAAAAAGAGAGAGAAAGACAGAACATGAACAGAGGAGGGGCAGAGAAGGAGACACAGAAACTGAAGCAGGCTCCAGACTCTGAGCTGTCAGCACAGAGCCCAACACAGGGCTCGAACCCATGAGCTGTGAGATCATAACCTGAGCCAAAGTCAAACACTTAACCACTGAGCCACCCAGGCGCCCCAGCAGGTTGGGGTTTTTAAGTTTATTTACTTATTTTGAGAGGGAGGGAGGGAGGGAGAGAGAAAGACAGAGAGAGAGAGAGAGAGAGAGAGAGAGAAAGGGATGGGCAGAGAGAGAATGAGAGGGAGAGAATCCCAAGCTGCTGTCAGTGTGCAGAGCCCGACACAGGGCTCGATCCTCAAACTCTGAGATCATGACCTCAGCCAAAATCAAGAGTTAGAAGATTAACCGACTCAGCCATTCCAGGCACCCCCTAGGTTGGGATTTTAGCAGCCACCTGGTTTCCATAGTTTCTACCTCAGTGAAGAACCCAAAGGCATCTGCCAAATTCATGTGCTAGGCACCAGAAGTTTGCCAAAAAGATGCTAAATCTAGATCCTCCCCCTTAAGAAGGATTGGACGGTAAACTTAAGACTCAGTTGAAAAGACCTGGGGAAAAAGCCAGAAAATTCAAAATCTTTATGAACTAGTGATACATTTGACCCTTGTTGAAGTTATATATTTTAATTAGTATTGAGACAGGGCAGATAAAATCAAGTTGTTAATTCTGTGTTTTTAATTTTTTTAAATATTTATTTGTTTTTGAGAGGGAGAGAGAGAGAGAGAATATGACCGTGAAGAGGGAAGGGACAGAGAGAGATGGAGACACAGAATCTGAAGCAGGATCCAGGCTCTGAGCTGTCGTCACAGATCCTGATGCGGGGCTCCAACCCACAAGTCCTGAGATCATGACCTGAGCTGAAGTCGGCAGCTTAACCAACTGAGCCACCCAGGTGCCCTTGTTAATTCTGTTTCTCATGCACATGAAATGAATCACCATCATCATCCACATTGTCTGTCTCAATTAATATCCCAGTTATAATTCTCTAAATGTGATCATCAAAACTGCACACAGATTTCTTAACAAACCAAAGAAACGAATTCCCCCAAAAGAACATTTACAAGAGAAGCAAGTAGGGTGCAGGCAAAACTGGCCTATTATTAATCAAACTGTTCTGTTTCATCAATAAAATGATTAAGGACAGCTTAGCTCTGTTTACAGAGTTTATTGATCAGGCCTTTG
Organism: Suricata suricatta; assembly: GCF_006229205.1. Lineage (NCBI taxonomy): Eukaryota > Metazoa > Chordata > Mammalia > Carnivora > Herpestidae > Suricata > Suricata suricatta. The sequence continues at coordinate 12,872,247 of NC_043703.1, read as the reverse complement.
ATTTCACTGTCAGGTGCCTTGTGTGGAGAAACATAACTTCAACCCTACTGTAAATCTCAAGCTGTTGGGATTCTTTGGAGTCACAGCATCATGCTCCGTCCATGACAGATGGTTCAACAATGACCACGAATGAGATTCTGCTCCTTGGGAACAATGCAGTGCTGATGGAGTGCCCATGGATTCACTCTCTCAACTGCCATTCTTCACTAACAGACACTTCTGTGTACATGCACCATATAAAGCTCTTCTTACGGAAACATCTCTGTTTAGCTTGACTTCTGCTTTCCATTCTTTTTTCTTAATGTTTATTTATTTGTTTTGAAGGAGAGAGAGAGAGCAGGGGAGGAGCAGGGAGAGAGGAAGAGAGTGGATCCCAAGCAGGCTCCACTCTGTCAGTGCAGACAGAGGCTCGACACGGGGCTCAAACTCACAAACCATGAGATCAATGACCCAAGCTGAAATCAAGAATCAGATACTTAACTGACCAAGCTGCCCAGGAGCCCCAATTTTATCTTAACTATAATAATAATAATGATAGTGCATATTATTGAAAGGAAACTAGGACTTGGGACATGTAATTTATATACATTACTCATTCATTGCTTGCAAATGAGGAAACAGAGACTATATATATCCTTCCCAAGGTGAGAAAAGCATTTGGGTCCAGGTACGTTTGACTCTGATAATGTATATTATCATGGATGTGCTTTTATCTAGTCTAATTACTGCCTCTAAAAGTAAAAGTCAATATGATAATAGAGATGTCCATTGGCAAGAGTTTAATTATAAGAAGATGTAGTACACATTTATGATATAAATATTCAGTAATGATGCTATCATTCCAATAGGAAAAAAAGAGTATTTCTTGATTGTATACATCTATTTATCTGGTATATAATGGATACTTCACACACTACATACTACTTAGTACACATAATATCATTAGAAGTTTCTATTCTTATTCTCATTTTACAGTTGAAGGCATTCAGGTTTACTAGGATGGCTAGGTAACTTATGCCAAGAAACTTCAGGCTCTGCAACACAAAGTTACTCAGAAAGTGAACACAAAGCCTAGAGTAGGGTGACGATACTATCCAGTCTGCCTGTGGCGGCCCCAACTTGTGCTTGGTGACCTAGCTTTATTATCAAGAGCATCCCATTTGACTCTCAGAAGTGTCCCAATTTGGAGGAGTGGACTGTACGGTCTAAGCATTTTCTAACTGATTAAAAATTTAAATATCATGTTATTTTAGAGATGATGGCAAATTTACAAAGGTGGCATAGGCTACAATCCAGAAGCCCTTCATGCCCTTCCCTGCAGATAGGACCGCAGGAGCTCCCTGTGTTGGCAGGAGAAAAATCTAGCTGTGTTCTGGGTTAGTCATGTGCTGTCCTACGGAGGAACTAGACGATTTCATATTAATTTTTAGTCTTTCCAGGAGACAAGGACATGACCTACCTAACAACAGAAATGGTAAGTTGAAGCAAAACACCTCCTCCTATATGAATAGCTGCAAGAAGCACTCAAAGGCTCCCGGGCAGACAGGCCGGGTCTGTGAAATAAGCTGCATCCCAGGCCTCACGAACATGACTCGGCAATTGCCTGGAGCTTCTGTGGTGCATTTTGTTATAAATGCAAATAGTAACATATAAAGGGACAATATTTCCATCATTGTAGGAAGGACGCAGGATATCCCCCAGGGAATAGAGCAAGACCCTCTAACTAACCGCCAGGCAGCAACTCCTAAAGTCACTGTCATGAACATAGTTAAGTTCTTTCTGAACAACACTTGGGCTGTGACATAGAATTCATGCTGACAAACTACCAGCAGAAAACTGTTCGTTTCCAGTGTAAGACTAACAGAGGTTAGAGGAACACATCCTAATGGAATAAGCCTGTTTTGTCAGGAATATTATGGTTGTAAGTAATACAAATCCTCTGATGTTAGCTTAAAGTAAAGAAAAATTTAGTATAAGGTTGGAGTGGGAGAGGCCTCAGACACATGGGTGGTGGAAAATGTGATCAGATTTCAGAAGGCAGAAAGCTCTCAGTAGCTAAGGGAGCTCTGATCTCTGGAACAAAGTCGGTCACCACTGCTTTTCTCTCCCTTTCTACATAAATCTGTTCCCTTCCATGGCTTTCCTCTGTATATTAGCATTTTCTGATGATTTATCTGTGTACAGAGCCCCCCAAAAGGCATCCTCATTTTAGCTTTCTATCACTTCCTAGTTCAAGTATCCAGCCTCTAGATTCCAATTCTAAATTCCCCAGAGCTGGCCCATGAGCTGGGCATCAGGTACCACGGAGCTGTGACCAAAGAGAACTTAAATAAATAAATACAAATGCGGGTCCTCAGGAGCCCAACTTGAGCAAACATTCCAAAGAAACCTACGAATGGGTATAAAATGGTTGTGTGCATTTTAACTGTAGTCCTCTAGTACCAAGGAACCCTATTTTTTATTTTTCCCAAATCCATTTGGAAAGAAGTTGGTCATAAAAGGGCACAGAAAAACATCAGGTTCTGAGTAGAAAGCAATGCCATTTTAGCACACTCAACTGTGCTCTGACACTTCCATACAGAAGATCAGATTGTGTAATTCATGAGAGTCAGTACAAGGAGTGCCATCCAAGGCACTCACTGTGGACTCACAGGGAGGAGGCCGGTGGTGTTCATTACTCTTCACCAGGTCCGTCATCATCTGACTCTTCTTGTCTGAGCCCCCATGAAATTCCTGCGCCGCCCACCATCTCTAAGTTCTCTCCTGTTTTCCCCAGACCTTAGGCTGGAAGGGAAGAGAGGGTCTTATTGATAAAGGGTTTAAGACATAATAGATACATTGTTAGGCAGCTTTTCCAGTCTCGCCATTCAGACATCCTTGATTTCCAACCAACATGGAAAATCTCCATGAAATTTTAAGGGGACACAGACAAAACTTTACCAAGGGCTTGAGTTTTTATAGATTAACCTAATTTTTCAAACTTGAAAGCTCATATCATTTAAAGCTCATTTGCCTTTGTAATTTGTTTTGTAATTATGTTTTTACCTAATTACAGTTGTCTTATTGGTGACTTTTTATTGAAGTAGAGCTTGACGTGATTCCTTTAAAGAATGAATTTACATACAGGAAGATAGCAAATGGCCACTTTCTGTATTTTCCACTATTTTCTCAAATCCAGAGGTTGTTTATGTTTTAATATAAGATTTGGCTTGAAAATGAACAAATAATTACCTAGAGGATGTGACTTAGTTGTCGTTCTTGTGAATGAAGCCAAAGTTACTCTTTTTGAAGACATACTCTGTTACAATTTTAGTTGGCTTTGCTTAGTTATAAAACGCCACTGATTTTAAGTACTCTGAAAGTAGAAATAACACCTGTTAATAGAGAGGGCAATATAAGAATCAATAATTTGGGATGTGATCATCATTTTAATATTATTTTGTGTTTAATTCAATCAACATGTATTGAATATATACTATTGACTAGCCAAAGCATTACAGGGATGAAGAGATGAGGGGGTAGTGAATGTACCTCTCCATCCTTTTCCCCCACTGGCCCCCAAATCCACTGAGTCTACCTGACAGATGGAGGTAAAATAAACATAATACAAGAGAAACTGCAGTAAATACAAGAAGTATGAAGTGTTTGGGAAATGCGAAGAGAGAGAGAGATTAATTCTAATACGAGGGACACCTGGGGAAATGGAATTTGAACTAGGTTCTGGACTTGAAGTAAGTAATCTGGTTATTCAATATCCTCGGTAGTAATCTTCAAGATCATCACTTACTCTGTGTATGATTTTTACTTCAGAAAATACAGAATTAATATGTCACATTGATATTCAACAAAGGGGCGTGTCAGAATCATCTAAAATATTTTGTCAACTATGCAATTCTCAAAAAACTGTGTCCGCCATATTCTTAACAAGCGAGACTTGGGTAGGTCTGGGCATAGCCCTCCCCTCACACACACACACACACACACACACACACACACACACAGAGCAAGATGGAGTTGAATGCCACAGTGATAGCTTTAACATGAACTTCAATGTGAAATACAGTTTCTATAAATACTTTCTTTGGACAGATAATGTTAAAGTTTCTTGGAAAGATTAGAAATGTATCATTATAGGTAATTTTTATTTAAGGTTATCTTATATGTATTTATGAAATATACTTTAGTCCTTTCTGAAACCCCATAGTGAAATAAATAAATAAATAAATAAATAAATAAATAAATAAATAAATAGAAGTTGATGATAGATATCTGGATGGACAGCTAGTCACCTGAATGACTTACTGCTCTTTATTTCTGCTGTTGGAGAGCCAGGGTTTGAGAGATACTATAAACAGGCCCGATCCCATGTGTGCATGGGACCTGTGGGTCATTCATCCAGCCACGGTGAAACATCTTACCGACCCTCAGCCCCTTCCCTGGACTCAGCTAGTCACAGACCCAGATAGAAAAACTCCAGGCTTCAGACAACCTACAGCCCTAACACAGACAGCACTGAGCCCCTGAGCTTGGCATTTTCAGTGTAAAACCTTAGTAGCATATGCTATTGATTGGTCTCCTGTCTCAATAATCTCACTTGGATTGCTTTCTTTTGAGCGCCATGATCGCCACCTTAGCACATCACTAGGAGCTTTTTTAGCTCCTTTGACTTTGTCAGTATACAGTGCAGAACTGACATGTTCCATTTTAGTCTTAGAGCGCATTGTTGTTCCTATAACCTAATTATGTTGACAGATTAGTATTTTTTTAGATAATTTACATATGTTGTGGCATCTTTTCATTGGAAACAACAGTAGTTTGCATGGGAAATAGCCAAAGTCTTCATTAAAAAAAAAAAGAAAATACCAGAGACCAGTCCCCAACAGAAGGAAGTCAAGGCAAGTTGCGTGATGCAAAGGTTTAACTCTGTTCAACCACCTGGCCTGCCAAGGAAAATAAAAAGGCTAAGTATCCCTGCAACGTCTCCCTCAGCTTCTCTCCTTCACATGTAAACTGGAATCAATTTTGCCATCAGGGCCATTTGCACAGAGCTAGTGCTTTGATTAAGTAAACAAGATTTCTCCTTCCCCGCTAGTGCGGGCGTTTCCATGTGGTTAATTACACAGTAAGTGCTAATATTTTGTGAAGCTGTGTGAGAGGCATTAACGAGACAATTATAAAAGAGGAGGTACTGCTCCGTGAGAGCCAGGAGCTGAGTTTTGAGGAGATCGCCCTGGAAAGGAGGATGGATTCTTCTCCTTGACAAAATAACTGGCTGGTTGCTGAGAAGAACAATCCGGTGGGCCCTCAGCTGTGACTGCTCTGGCTTCCCCAGGGCACCCCAATCTCCGCTGAGCGGAGTAGTGTGAGAAGCAGGAGACATTGATGGAAAGAGACGAGGGGTACAGTTCCAAGGCCTGGAGAATTCTTGTCATCACTAGAAAATAAGACACGATTGGAATCACATCTAATAATCTAGGAACGGTGAAGGTTATTAAATCATGTTATGCTGTGCGAAGAGATTAACCTTATCATTAAAAAAACTACTATATGGCACAAAATATAATGGGTCCCCGTGGCCTGCTCATGCTCACTCTCGACACACACTTGTGCCATTTAACGACTTTTCTTCTATTTTATTTTCCTTGTTTCCTCTTCCTGAGAGGTAAGCACAGCTGAATGCCCCAATGTTTATAGAAAGATAGTACAATTTAACTGCCTGGCTCCTACTTACATTTTAACTGGGGGAAAAAAACAGCTTTCACATCAAAAGACTAAAACCATAGGTATAAAACTTCAGGCGGCCGTCTGCTAATAGAAAAGCTGATTTTCCAAATCATTCCTGGCACTCCTAAGGCCCGTACATGGCCACCTACCTTGCCTACTGCAGACCTACTATTTTTGAGCTAGAAGTTTCTTTGGGGGATATAAAGCCAGTTTTAGAGAAATATTGATATCTCTTTCTCCTTGATGTTGAGAAATCCCCCATCCTCTTCCCTTGTTTTCATCTTCTCGGCGTTATAGGACCTTTCGAAGCAAAGTAATATGTCCGTTCAATTGTTCATTTATTTACAGACGTTTTATGAGTTCCACCGTGTTTTACGCAATGTGTTGGGATCTGCTAAAATCCAAATGAACAAAACGCTGTTCCTATCTTCAGTCAGTAGAGAAGACAGCACGGCAATGTGCCGTCGGAGTTAAGACAGAAGTCCGCTCAGGATTATAGCAGGGGTCACGAGAAATAAGCAGTTCATTCTGTTTCCAGTGTGCACACGACACAAGCTGACAAGGACTCTACTCCCACTGTGTAAAAGGACAGAAGAGTGTGAACCCCGCCAGAAACTACTAGCACTTGCCCTTACTTCAAACTGGAAAAGTTATTTTGGAAAATTAGGTTCTCATTCAAAGTTACTAGGTTAACCACAAAAGTATGATAAGGATTGTGAAGCTTTCAATCGAAACATAAACCACAAGAAAAAAATATTAGAGAATAGGCCATACATGAAAATGTATCCTAAATAATGTTGCACCCACACTTCCGTAAGCCACTGTTTTAAGTGAAATCCAGTCTTTATCATTATGATTGATTATCTATCCATCCATCCATCCATCCATCTGATGAGGAGGAAGTCACTTTTATTCCTAGCATAGTGCCTTGCACATAGTTAGTGGTCTAGAATTATCCCTTGAATGCTAATGTTAGAAAACTAAATAGCATGATGTGAGTTGTAAGAATTTGCTTTTTTGGTAACACAGTATCCTTTTTTGAGGAGGGGTGGGTGGGGGAAGCGAGGGAGGGAGAGAACGCGTGTGCACAGGGGGAAGGGTAGAAAGAATATTAAGCAGACTTCACACCCAGAGTGGAGCCAGACTCAGGGTGTCAGGACTGTGCGGTCATGACCTGAGCCAAAACCAAGAGTTCGATGCCTAACTGACTGAGCCACCCAGGTGCCCCAACACAGGATCTTTTTAATTCTCTTTTGACTTTTGCAGTATTGATATTCAAATATTTAATATTTGATCTTCTAAGTTTTTGGCAAGAATTGTAATTTGTTTACCTAAATTGCTTTCAGTCTTTCAAGAGATAGGTATTAAGCAAGGCACTGACCAAGGTACTGAGGATTAAAAGCAGCAAGAGAGACCAAGACCTTACATTCTAGTGGGGTAGACAGACAATAAACAAATAATCAAAATGATAATTTCAGGGAGTGATGATGAGTATATAAAAAATTAAGCAGTAATAAACACAGGGTCCTGAAATAAAGATTACTCCATTGTGTGGTTCAGGAAGGTCTTTCCAAAGAGATAATATTTGAAGAGCTGGGAAACGGGAATGAACCAGTGAAATAAAAGTCTGGGGAATCCCAAGAGAAGCCACTCTGAAAATCTGACCCAACCACACAGACCACACACAGTCTAGTACGTTCAGGCCAAAGATCTGAAAGTTTTCCTTGATTCCTCTTCTTTCCCATTACCTCTTCATCCAAACCATCGTCTTGTCCTGTCAATATCTAAAAAACAGCATCTCAAATCTTATCTTCATTGCTCCTCTGAACAATTCACCATCTATCACCAATGTAGTGGCAACTAACCACAAATGGCTATTGATTACTTGAAATGTATCCAGTCTGGATGTAGGTATAAAACACATACCACGGGGCACATGGGTGGCTCAGTCAGTTAAGCGTCTAGCTTCGGCAGGTCATGATCTCACAGTTAATGGGTTCGAGCCCTGCATCAGGCTCTGTGCTGACAGCTAGCTCAGACCCTGGAGCCTGCTTCGGATTCTGTGGCCCCCTCCCTCTCTGGCCCTCCCCTGCTCACGCTGTCTGTCTCTCAAAAATTAATAAAAAACATTAAAAAACATTTAAAACACACACACCAGATTTCAAAGGTTTTGTATGAAAAAAGGTAAAGTATCCTAATAATTTTGTCCTGATTATACATTTAAATAATATTTTAATATATTAGATTAAGTAAAATGCACTTTAAATATTAATTTTATCTGTTTGACTTTTTTTTTGCTGTGTATTGTGTTTTATTTTGGAATTTAATTTTTAAAAACCCAAGGGTTTTCCTTTTTGTTATATATTGTTAATAATTAAAGTTCATAGTTTCCTTAGATTACCTTAGCTTTTACCTAATGTCCTTGTTTTGTTCCAGAATCTCAATCCAGGATGTTACATTACATTTAGTTTTCATGTCTCTAGGTTTATCTTGGCTGTGAGAGTTTTTCAGGCTTTTCTTACTTTTGAGAAGCACTGGGCAGGCAAATTGTAGGATGCCTCTTTTTTTAAAAAATTCAACTTATTTAGGGGCGTCTGGGTGGCTCAGTCTGTTAGGCATTCAACTCTTGATTTCGGATCAGGTCATGGATCAAGCCCTGCGTCTGGCAGTGTGGAGCCGGCTGGGGATTCTCCCTCTCTGCCTGCTCCCACTCGCACGTGCTCTTGCGCTCTCTCTCTCTCTCTCAAAATAAATAAGCTTAACTAATAAAATAAATGAAATAAAAAATTCCATTTATTTAAACTAAAACAAAAACAGTTCACCCAATTTTCCTACCTCCCAGTTCACCACGTCTGGCACTCACTAATCTGTTCTTTGCATCTGTGAGCTTTTCTAAAAAATTTTGTTTTAACTCCACATATAGGCGAGATCATATGGTATTTATCTTTCTCTGTCTGACTTATTTCACTTAGCATAATACCCTCAAAGTCCATCCACGTTGTCACAAATGGCCAGATTTTATTCTTTTTAATGGGTGAATAATATTCCACTGTGTATATATGCTACAATTATTTTTTATCCATTTATCCATTGAAGGACAGTTGTATCCATGTCTTGGCTATTACAAATAATGCTGCAATGAGCATGGGAGTGCAGATAGCTTTTCAAGTCAGTGTTTTCATTTTCTGATGTGCGGTTTGAACCCTTCACTACTTAGGAAGAAGCTCTGGATTCTGAGTTCCCTCCTTCTTGTGGGACATTGTGCCAGGTATGGGGCTTATTAGAAAGTTTGCGGTCCAGCCTCTCCTATTCATTTCAATGTGGTTTTCTTCTCATTTGCCCAGTTTATGGTCATCACTCAGCTATCCTTTAGATTTTTTAAAGAGAGAATTGTTCTGCATGTAGCTATAGACTCGGCGTGTCCAAGAGAGAAGGTAAGTTCAGGATTTTCCTACATGTTCTTTTCTAGTATACACATTAAGGCTATAAATTTCTGTCAAAGAACCACTTTGCTGTATCTCACAAGTTTTGATAGATGGCATTTTCATTATCACTAGGTTCCAAGTGTTTTTAAATGTCTTTCTTTAACCCATGAGTTATTTAGCATTATGACTTTTTAAATTTCTAAATATATGGTTCTTCCTTTGTCTTGTTATTTTTAAATCGCTAATGTAATTATGAATGCAGAATCTGAATGATAACTTTTTAATATTTTTTTAATGTTTATTTTTGAGAGAGAGAGAGTGTGAGTGCGGGGCGGGCAGGGAGAGAGAATTCAGGAGTCCAGGAAGGGAAGAGCGGAAGTGTGGGCGGGCAAACGCAAAGTTGCTTAAGAGCTAAGAGTTCTTGGCTCCTGGCAAGCCCAGGGCTTCTGGGTGGCCTGATTTCCCCTTGAGTCCACTTGGACCAGGGCTCTGAGTCACCACAGGTGTCGGGGCCGGCACGGATCTTCCCAAGGCGAGAGGGAGCGAGGAGCCCAGGCACACTTGTAAGGCGCTTTTCCTCGCGACCCTCCTTGGGCGTGGCTGCCTGCTCACCACCGTGGCCCCACCCACCAGCCCGCTCTTCTCCCCGCCCCCGGCCAAAGGGTTCCCTCCAACCCTCTCATTCCCAGGGGTTTCTCTTCGTTTTCTTCACTTGAGGGTGTTGTACGCTCTATGTTGCTTCCATGAATTTGCAAGAAGGAGCAGTAATAATGTTAGTTAAGCATCTTTGAGTCACATACTTGGTATGATGGCTCCTAATTATTTTTATTCTTTATTAAAAAATGGAAGGCCTCTTGGACATGTAGGAAAGGGCCCTAGAAATCGCAAAGCACGTTCATTATTAATTACATTATTATAAACAATATCAAGATATGTTCGTAGGCTAATCTTTAAGAAATATTCTTATATTTGTACAGAAAATAGCATTAGAACAAATTACAACCATATTGACCAGAAACCACAGAAAATCTAGCATGCTTCTGATATTTGTTATTAATTATTATATTTATTATTGTTCTTATACTATTACATTTGGCACATGAATACTTTTTTTAAATTTCCAGAATGTGTCACTAATCTGTAACTTATTATTCCTTAAAGCTTCTTTTTGGTTTTTTTAATATTTATTTATTTTTAAGAGAGAGAGTAAGAGCAGGGGAAGGACAGAGGGAGGGAGACACGGAATCCAAAGCAGGCTCCAGGCTCTGTGCTGACAGCTCAGAACTGTCAGGGGCTCGAACTCATGAACCGTGAGATCATGACCTAAGCTGAAGTCAGCGGCTTAGCCAGCTGAGCCACCCAGGCGCCCCTATTCCTCACAGCTTCTTTTCTGAAAAGACTTGTCTATGGTAGAGTACAAAAAGTCATTCTAGAAAAAACATTTTAAATTACATTATTTACCTAAAAGACTATCTTTATATATTACTGGCCTATTGAAATTTTTCTTTTCAATCAAATTCCATTCATTTTTACATAAAGCACATCAGTAACAGCTACCATGAGAAAATAACCATAAGCAAAAACTGTGTTGCTGCCTGTCTTCATTTTTTGCTACTCCTCATTTTTCTTTCTACGTCTATTTGTGAAAGTTTGAATTCCACCTTCTTGATGCCCTCAAGTCTGTAAATACTTCTTACTACAATTCTTTCACGACGCCCACATTTTGAATAATGCCTTAACTTCTTCAAATGTATCCCTGTGCTCTCTCTACTTTTTCTTTTGTAGTATTTTTTCCTGCATTATTTTTATACGTTTTATAATCTTGTCTTGAGACTTCGAGCTTCTGATCCGCCCCCCCCCCCCCCCGCATAGCTGTCACTAGAATGGCATTGCTATAGAGAATTAAGGAATCCAGCGATTCTGTACCTTCCTTATTTTGCTCCTGTTTTCTTCCTCTGCTCATAGCTCCTTGCACATACAGTGCTCCGTTCTGCCCCATTTTGTGTATTCTTTGGCTACTTCCATCAGAACCTGGCTCCAATTTAATTTCCTTCAGACAGCTTTCCTTCATTCATTTCCTTCATTTCCCTGTTTCTCTTGACCTCTAAGAATTCATGTACAAACTATACATAATATTATCATGTACTTGAAAGTGCTTGTTTTTATAATTTTACTTAGTTATATGGTTATGCATTTTGTAATATTTCATTATTTATTATTACATCCTTGCATCTCATTTTTTTCTTATTAGCATGAATCATAAGCTATTATCATATAATGTAAGTGTGCAATCAGTTGTTTAACATCAGTCTCTTCTGTTTATGTCTATAACTACAAGTTCATTTGGCTAATTGCCTATTTTTGTATCCCCAAAGCCTGCAAAATATACATAGTATGTGCTCAATTAATACCCTAATGTCTTTGAAATACTATTCAGGATATACATAGAATGAAAGTGCTCACAAGTGCTTGCTAATTTTTTAAAATACCATTTGACTCGACACTCTCACACTTTCTATAACAGTTGGGACATACTTGACTTCAAGATGGAGAAAACATAACATACTTTAACTAACACAGACTTAAACCAAAGAAAGCTAGCTATTTACTTAGTTAATAAGTTCAAAGGTGGGCATTTCCACTTTTGACAGGACAGTCCAATGTTGTCTTCCAGGGCGTGGATTCCTCCCGATCTTTCTAGCTATCAAGAGTTCACTGATTTTCAACCTCAGCCATAAGGTATCATTGCCCAAAGATGGTGGCATCTCTTATTTCAATGTGCGAGGCCGGAAGCCAGGGGAGGGACATCAAAACAATGGAGATATCTGCCCATTCTTGTCAGAATCCCAGGAATCCTGGGCCCCATGCCTTCTTCCTGTTCTAATGATGGGAATTGAGTCACATGTCTACTTCAGGACTCTGGGCAGATAGGAAAGGACTGCCATTAATGATGGATCCTGTTTTGTCCCAGATTTTTCAGCCAAAAGAAAGGGGAACTGATGGGGACGCAAGCAACCCTGTGTTTACTCTTGGGCCATGTTAAATAAACCCCTCTGAGGCTCTGTTTTCCTCCAAACATTTAAGCTTTGAAGCTTCTTCAGGCTTTTTCCTTTTATTTCCTATATCTTAATCATTAAGCCATTTCCTTCAGAAACACTTTCTCAACCAAAAGGGTTCTTTCATTGACTTGTTTACATCCTCACTTAATTTCTGCCTTCAATTCTTTCTTTTCAAAACCACCGAAACATACCACATTTTCAAAAAAGAAAATTTTTTTGGCTCCTTCCTTTCCACTTTCGATATATACTCCTGTTTCCCAACTGTATTAGGCGCCTCAGAGGCCAAGAAAATGTCTTCTGCTCTCTTTATAACTGCCAGCAGCACTTCATAGGCGCTAAATGTACTTGACTTGTCCTTCCCCTTCGTGGTTAATCACATATGTGCAGACTTTCAGAGGAAGCAATAGGCACTGGGTTTTATAGACACAAAGTACTGCTAATATGGCAGACGTCCTCTTCTGACTTGTTTCTATTAGATTCTTTGCATACTTGCCCCTGGCTCTAGTCAGAAAGTCCCAGAACACCGTGTATTTCCCACTTCATCCCACCTTTTCCAACATCTTTCACAGAAGGAAAGGAAGGAGCTGGGTTTCCATGGTAACACAAGTGTGACAGTTGAGGGTATCTGGGCATAGGTGAGATAACTCTCAGACAGAGTGGGGAGAAAGGAAGTTGTCCTTTTTTTTCCCTCCCAGCAATGTCCTTCTGAAGCTAAAGAGACCCTAAAACGTCAGTGTATAGTGTTTTCACCATTATACAGATTTACAGCTCTTGGAGAAAATTCAATTTCATTTTCTCTTTTTTGTTTTATCTTTCCCACAAACAAATGAATGGAGACACAAGTTTTTATTTCTAAAATCACTGTCAGAAGAGATAGTTCATGCTGGCACAAAAATGAACATGATTAAGGAATCAGGAGACAGACACCCATATCCAAACCAAATCTTCAAAATTCTCTCCATGTTCTGACATCCTTCCCTATGGCGGCTAATCCTCCAGTCAGTATTTCACATGCAGCCTCAAATTAGGTAAGTACCATCACATAATAAGACAGGATAAAAAAGGAAATATGCCCTACTTATCATGTTTCTTTTGCCCCTTAGTGGTCAAAAATCTGCCTTTGGCAACACTGAGAACAAATATCGAGAATGAATATCAAATGAATATGAATTCATCAAGAATGAGTACTTAGTACCAATTTGAGAAATATAAATGAGGTGTCACTACCCCAAGGGCTGCAGTCTGTATACTTCTCCTTATCAAGAAAAGTCGGCAGTAAGGAAAGCTCAGGGGAAACAGCCTGACAAATGTCAAAAAGCTCTCCTACTCTTTATTATGCTAAGTGGAGTGGCTAGCGAGCCCACTATTTTTTGTGTGCCAACTTCTATCAGATGGACAGCAATCCAGGGCTTCTCAACGTCTAGTGACCTGGGAAGTGAAAAGTTGCTGATGATGACATCCTGGATCCACAATCCCAGTGCAAATTTCTAAAAAAAATAATAGGAAGGAAGGAAAGAAGGGAGAAAGAAAGGAAGAAAGGAAGGTAGAGAAAGAAAGAAAGAAAGAAAGAAAGAAAGAAAGAAAGAAAGAAAGAAAGAAAGAAAGAGAGAAAGAGAGAAAGAGAGAAAGAGAGAAAGAGAAAAGGAAGGAAGGAAGGAAGGAAGGAAGGAAGGAAGGAAGGAAGGAAGGAAGGAAAAGGAAAAGTCACTGGACCTTTATTTGCTTGCAAAAAAGAAATGATTTTTCAACCCTGCTGTAATGTAAGGTACTACACAGGATATAATGCTCTATACAAATAAAGTTTGATGCTTCTTGACTCCATTTAACTCTCAAAAAAGCCTAGGAACTTATCCCTAGGATGCACAATTTGGCTCTTAAAGAGACAGTCTATCTTTCCTCATAAAAGAAGTGTGGCTGTTACTAAGCTAAAGTAGCTCAAATAAGCATACAAGTTTCACACAAAATATGCGACTTGCAAAAAGCTAGGTGCACACTATATTCATGTACAACATCTTGAAAGATTCCTGCCCAAAAAGCTCCGATGGAATGCATCCATGTGAGCTCCTTTCATTTTAATTCACTTTTCCACACTACTAGTTTAGAATCCTCTATGATCTTAAAACATTCATCTGATTCTTAATTCTTTTGCAATTTGCTTTCTCTGCTGATTCCATAGGTTCAGATATTAATTACCTCTCATACTTTGACGACATTTAATCACTAAATAAAGACTGAGTTATATTTATTACACTTTTTGACAGGACACTTGCCCTCAATTATTTTAAGCCAAAACTTGGTATGTGTTATACTATAGCAAGATAATGCAAACATAAGTTCTTCGTTCTAATATAATGGACTGACAGGGCAATACAATACTGCTAAATCTAAGCACACTTTTGTAGTAGTTTGATAATCGACAGCAAAGATGGTAAAGGAACACCTGGTTTTTGAGGAACTCGGACCAAAATCCTCTCAACATGATGACCTTGTGGGGAAGGGAAAGGACGAAGAGGTATGCCATGATTAAACAGAAATTTAGAACTGCAGAAATTTATTATTCCAGAGAAATGTGATGTGGCAACGGATGGGTGTAGGGTAGTCTGCGAAAGATATAGTTTAAATCAAGTAAATCCAATAACCCATTATTACAAAATACAATCCAGGAGTATTTGGGAATATAACTTCTCCTAAATTTAACATTATGAGAGAGTGTAACATACAATGCTACAAAGACCTAACGGTAAGTTTTAAAACTGAGTAGTTTACAAAAAAAAAAAAAGAGAGAGAGAGAGAGAGAGAGAGAGAGAGAGAGAGAGAGAGAGAGAGAGAAACCCGTTTCAGGAGGCACGCATGGAAGATCTGTGCCAACTGCTGCAGTATGTCTCAAGTACCAGAAAATTTCTCACCCTAAAGACAAAAGTCCCTGTTTTCTCGATTCATCCCACGATTCAGCCCACATCCCTCAGCACCAGTTCCAAGCCCATCATTTAAGCAGAATGCCAAGGAGACGACGTAAAACGCAGAATTCGTCACTCTCGCCTGCAACACACCTTGCTCCTTGCCAGCACAGGGCACGACGACCGGCCCCTCGTTCTCCGACCCCTCCCGGACCCCACCAGCACCCCGTCTCCATACCACCAGCCCTAGGTGGCAAAGGAATCGCGAATCCTGGTTGGCTCAGATCGAGCCTCCGTCATTCGTCAGCTCACCTACAATTGGTTGGCAGAGCGTGCTCGGGAACAAACGCCCAGCCCGGCCAGGCGAGGGGAGGGGAGTTGGTTGATCCCGCGACTAGAGTTTGCCCCATTGGCTGCCGCGTGGGCGTCACGTGGTATGAAGCGACTCTCTATTGGCCGAGAATGGTACCATGGGGTACAGAAACGTTATCTGGTTGGTTGGAATGGCTCCCAGCTTCCTACTAGGCGCCCCAGCTAGCTGTTGCTATGAGGTGTCCCCGGGCCTTCTGTTGTGGCTTGGAGCTCCGTTCTCCCGGTTTTCCAGACGCCCGTAGCTCACAGGGCGTGGGAAGAGCTCGACACCAGTCCGGCACTGGAGCAGGGCGGGGCTGGGGGCGCTGGGCAGGACACGGGCGACGTCACCGGGCGTGGGCCTGGCTTCCTCGGACTCGCCTTTGCTGCCTAGGGCAGTGGGCTGTGGGGGCCGTGCATCTTCTTCAGTGTTCTGATGCTTAAAACAAAGCTTCACTTCCTTGTGTTTATCTTCGTCCTCTTTAAAAAGCTTCTCTTTATGTTTATACAAGGTACACCAAAGCTCTCAGGAGTACTGAGAAACGGGGCGGTGCCCAGCAAAATCCCTAAGACTTCCTTTTAGACCTTGCCCGTTTCTTCTTTTCACTCCCAGCCTCACGTTAAAGGCTGCGGATTGCTCTGGCCCCGCGAACATCTCGCCCCCGCCCCAAAACCGAGCGTGGGATTCTCAAGTTGACCAGGTTCCCGGCTCAGGCAGAGTAACTGCGCATGCCCAATACGCAGGCCCTGGGGTTCGACGGGGCGTGCGGGGAAGGGTTTTGTTGGGTGGCAGAGGAGGTTGTTTATCTAAGCGCGAGCCGAGGCTTCCGCACCGCGCAGTCTCCCGGGAGCGCGCGGGGCCGGTCACCTAGGCGACGGGGAGCAGGGGCGGGGCTGCGCCGCGGAGCCCCGCCTCCTGCCGCCGGGCCCCGCCC
>NC_043703.1:12800558-12855756 GCF_006229205.1 Suricata suricatta | reverse complement strand
CTATGTCGCGGGCGGCGGCGGCGGCGGCGGCCGCGGAGGGACGATGCGCGAGTACAAAGTGGTGGTGCTGGGCTCGGGCGGGGTCGGCAAATCCGCCCTGACCGTGCAGTTCGTGACCGGCACCTTCATCGAGAAATACGACCCCACCATCGAGGACTTCTACCGCAAGGAGATCGAGGTGGACTCGTCGCCGTCGGTGCTGGAGATCCTGGACACGGCGGGCACCGAGCAGTTCGCGTCCATGCGGGACCTGTACATCAAGAACGGCCAGGGCTTCATCCTCGTCTACAGCCTCGTCAACCAGCAGAGCTTTCAGGACATCAAGCCCATGCGGGACCAGATCATCCGAGTGAAGCGGTGAGAGGGCCGGGGGCGGGCAGGGGCTTGGCTGTGCGGCCGCCAGCCGACGTCCCGGGGCCAGCACTCCCCGGTGCTCTGGGTGGCGGTGGGCAGGGGCAGCTGTCTGGGGAAATGGGTCTGGGGTCTCAGGCTCTGCAATAATGTTTTTTTTGCCAGCATCACCACCATCATCATCTTGAATCTCAAATTTGAGTGCTTTGTTTCACAACTCAAATTTGGCATCCCGTGAACCCACAGCCCAGCTCTTTGTCTCTTGGATATTGTTGGTAGCACTTGTGCAGAACCCCAAAAGAAACAAAGTTTAAAACTTGCAGGGGGAGAAGGGGTTGGGTAGGTCTGTGCTGGGAAGAGGAGAGCTGTGCAAGCATAGTGGAGACATTTTCAGATTGAGCAACAACCAAAAATCTACCTTTGCAATATTTGACAGCAAAAATTGCTCACGCCTATACAGTAAAAATGTCAAGTCCAGAGGACAGAGATCTTTCTCATCTCTTAAAAGATCCAGCGGTGCCAAGGCGTTTTACAAAAATGAACTCTGCAATTAAGATGAAACTTTAAAGACGTTATTAAATTATTTGAAGACATCGTAGCAGCTCAGTGAGATTGAGACAGTTAATAGCTATAGGAGCACAAATATGCCAATCACATTAAAGAATGTGGCATAACTTTTTTTTTTTTACATCCAACTGCCTTACCTCCTCAGAAAGAAAGAAAAGAAAAAAAATTCCTAGAAACAAAACAAATTTCTTCAAAGGTGTAACTCAAGTATTAGCTAATTTAAAGTTAATGCAAGTAAGCTCTTTCCTGATATGAATTCTTTTTTTTTAGCCTTCATTTTGAAAGTATGTTTGGTCACTTAAATGGTTTAGAGTATTTGTTTTCTCTTAAGTTAACTGACTATATATTTTCCTATAATTTCCAGCATCAGAAAGATAATAATATCTTAGTTCAAAGTTTTAGCAAATTTTTCTAATTACTAGTTACACATTATTATTTTGTCTGATTCTTATTAATAATTGCTAATAATTTTGATTTGGTGTAATTTTTTTTCCTACCTAATTCTAGCTATAGCTCCAGATTCGAAGACATTTACTGAAAGGTAGTTGTAAGTGTACTGTACTTACACATCACATCACAAGTCAGTTAGAGTCTGCTCATTTTGAACGAGCAAAGACCAAGTCACTTGTATTCAGTGGGTACTCAAAAATGCATTACAAGACGTGGATTTTTAATGCAGCCTATGAGATCAAAGGGGAGGCCCTGTTCCCATCCCCCTCTTAAGTCATTGCACATGCACTTTAATAGCTAAACTAAAATTTTGTGTATTTCTTTCTTCTGTTAAATTTCAAACTTGAATAAAGTGAATATTTTCCTGGCCTCTCTTGCCAGATCTTCAAATCTGACAGCTTTTTACTTCTCCAGTCTCATTTTCTTAAAGTTAATCGTTATAGAAAACAAATGAACAGTTTGGGTGCTAAATTTAATAGGTGTCTGACACTTAACAGGGCTACATTGAAGTGACTCAAAGCCTTAATTAGTACTCCCCCCATACTACTAAAAAAAAGCACAACAGCAGTACCCAACCGAGCAGTCTAATCACTGTCACATGTCAATCTTAAGCCACAAACTTATATCAAATACCAAAGTGTGTGTCCCCGCTGCTCCATACTTTACATTTAAATGTATGCATTTAATTCAGACATTGATAAAGTCACATACAAGGGACAGACTTCCTGACAAAAACCTAGGAGACAGGATATGGCAGAATATCCTTAGTTTAGTCCACATGATTTTGTAGTTTCTTATGATTTAGTGGAGATTACTCATAATGGGCTAGTCCAAACTTGGTGTGCTGGAACAATTTATTTGTTTGCACTACGAAAAGAGTAAAACTCTACTTGCCCAGATGTCATTTTACTTACTAGTCTCAGTTCTTGATGTAGAAAAGACCATGAATCAGCTCAAGTAGAGTTCATAAGCCCTTTTCACTGCAGTTCGTCCACTGCATCCATGAGGACCTCTTGGGCCTTTCTGTGTCCTGACAGTTTATACATCATCCTAACTTTGTCATCTGGCCTCCCAGCCTGGAACATATTAGAAAGAACTTATGTAGAAAGAAAGAATCTGTATCTATTGTGTATATTATAGTACAGTGTATAATCCATATGTTATGGTAAAGCGGGCATTAAATGTGTTAGTTATTTAACTCTTTCCACTTGAGAATAAAATATGATTTTCAAGTAAGTGACTTTTCCACTCTTTTGAGGAATCCATTTTTAAATGAACTAGTTGTTATAGGAAGTATTCAGTAATTGTTCCCTGCTCTCTGCCCACTAGCTGCTTTGCATATTACATACGACAGTTGTTTGGGGATATGTAATGTCACCTAATGCCAGTGACAAAGGTGTCACTGAGATGTTTGAGGTTTTACCCAAGACTAGTCCTTGATGGAGGGATTTCAACCAAGATCTGTTAGAACGCATGTACTCTTTTCTTCTGCACCAGGCTGCCTTTGAACTTGTTATTTTACTGACAGATTTCAGTATCCAGCTTTTGGTCTGGGGTGGCACCGTTCAGTACAAGTATAATGTGAGCCACACGTGTAATTTAAAAATTTCTAGTAGCTTTTTTTTAAGTACAGCAGATAAAATTAATCTTAATAATATGTTTTATTTAACACACCATATAGTATATTGCCATTTTAACATGTAACCAATATTCAAAAATTTGAATTTCCTTTTTATCTTGTGTGTAATTTACACTCACTGCACATCTTAATTCAGACTAGCCATATTTCAACCACATGTGGCTGCAGGCTACCATATTGGACAACACAGATGTAGGGTGTATACACCGTAGGGAAACAATAAGCCTCAGTTTTCTTATCTGTGAATAGATGCACCTTTCAAAGTCTTTATTAGGATTAAATGAGAATTCATTTCCAAGTGTCCAGCACATTACCTTGAGCAGAGGTAAAATTCCACCAGTTCTTTTATTAATAACTTGGTCACCCTACCGTCTTTAAATTTTATCCTTGATATATATGTAATTTAGAGGAAATACATTTGTAAATGCATTTTGAACTTCATTACCTGGTGTAGACAAGATGAGAACAAAAAGCAATTGGAATTAAAACGACATCTTGGAAAAATCTTGTTAGTATATTCTCAAAATATTTGCTCTTATTAATGATTTTATGGGGAAGGGGAAGGCAGTGAAGATTTAACTTCAAGTATAGCACCAGTTCGCGGCCAGACAGTGAAATAGAGCTTTTGGTTGGATTGTCCTTGTAGGGAGTATTGAGCTTTTAGAAAATGTCAAACAAATCATCCTCCCTTAAGTGCTGGCAGGTACGGAGACGTTCATATATACACATACACTGCCTGCTGTCCAGACCAAGGGGACCAACTGAAAAATGGCCATATTTACAAGTTCATATGCTTTCCTTTTTCAACATGACTTCAGATGAGAACACACGCTCCAGAAAGTGTGATATAGGGATACAAATGATGTTTCAATTGAAATAAAACGAGTAGAATTTTTTCTGATTTCAAATTGTTTCTCTCATCCCCCCCGAGGTAAGCCATGGTCCTGACTCGAAGTATCTTGGAACATGCTGTCGAAGGTCTGTGGTTCTTAGAATAAAGCCCAGGAACCTTCCCGTGATCTTCCCAGACGCAGCGCACTCCTGCCCATCCCTGCCCTCCGGCCTCACATTTTGCAGCCTTCCTTGTCCCTTAACTCCCAGCACCCACCCCTGCTTTTTAGTTCCTTGAACGTGCTTGTCTGGGCTTCCCTTCTTCGTGTAGCAATCATTGACCTTTTGCAATTGACTCCTACTCACTTTCACCCTCACTTAAAAGATGTCTTCCTCCTCAGGGAAGCCTTCTTTGCCTTCCCAAGCTGAGTTAACTCCTTCCCACACTTCACTTCCTGCCTCACCCCTGCCCTGCGCGCGCATACTTCTGACATCAGTGGCGCGTTGTACCTCTCTGTTCTTGTAACACTCACCGAAGTCTAGCTGTTTGTGTGATGATAGACACGCCGTCAGCCTTTCTCACCAAACTCTCATTCTGTGTGGCTGGCACAGCTCCTGGCACAGAGGAAACGCTCAAGAAAAATGTGGTGGAAAAAAACCAGTATTGGAAATAAAAGTATTTTTATTGGCCTTTGGCCTCAGTTTCCCCAAACTTTTATTAGAGACGGGGGGGGGGGGCATATAGGGGAGGGACAGAGAGAGAGAGAGAGAGAGAGAGAGAGAGAGAAATCCCAAGGCAGAGAGAAGACTCCCACACTGTCAGGAGAGAGCCCAACATGGGGCTCAAAGTCACCAACTGTGAGATCAAGACCTGAGCTGAAATCAAGAGTCTGATTCTTAACCGACTGAGCCATTCAGGTGCCCCTCCCCAAACGTTTTAATTTTATAGATGGAGGAGACACTTCTTCAAAGTCCATTTTGCAGATGAAGTAGATGGTCCCCCTTCAGCTCTAACATTCTGTGATGGCTCTTGTATCTAGTTAGGGTTTCAAGGAAAGGGGTGAAGATTAATAAGAACCTTAAAGAATCAGGAGGACGTGGGCGCCTGAGTGGTTCAGTTGGTTAAGCCTCCAACTTCGGCTCAGGTCATGATCTTGTGGTTCATGAGTTCGAGCCCCACGTCGAGCTCTGTGCTAACAGCTCAGAGCCTGAAGCCTGCTTCGGATTCTGTGTTTCCCTTTCTCTGCCCTTCTCTCGCTCACACTGTGTCTCTCTGTCTCTCAAAAAATGAATAAATGTTAAAAAAAAATTAAAAAAAAAACGAATTCGGAGGACAAAGTCTTCCAGGAAGTGGCATGCAAAACGCATAAATTATGTTTATGGGCTGTTAAATAGAGTAAATTGGCTAAACTTGGAATTCATATAGAAGTGTGAAAGGAGGTGAGGCTAAAAAAAATATGTAAAGCCAAGTTACAGAAGGTTGAAGACTTTGGACTTGACCTTGTAGTGAAGGACCATGATCAAAACTGGTATAAAAATGGTAACATGGAGGGCTGTGGTTGACTGCTTAGTGGCAATAGGCCAGGTAAGAAGGACTAGTCGTACAGTATTGTAATAATCTAGTTTCTCTGTGATGTAGAAGGATTCGGTCTTTCTTTCATGGAGAAACAGCTGGGGAGGATTATTTCAACATTGGAGATGGGAGTCACCCCCATAGATGCACCTAATAAGTAATTAGAATATTTGAATAAAGCCTGAAATGACAGTTACGTTACGAATAAACGTGAAGACTCAGGTTCATCCCTGTGGTTCAGATGTGGAGAGTAGATGAAACCCCCCAGGGTAGGATGTATATGAAGAGAGAGAAGTGAACGGATACGGCCAGGAAGAGAGCTTGTAAATGGCTATGGACAAGGATAGAGCTTAAAAGTTGTAAGGTACACAGAGGAGACTCGACACCTTACTAGAGGCTAGAAGGTATGGGGAGTTTTATGATTGGGAAAAAGAACGCGGAAAGGTTGTTGATTTGCACTACCCAAAGTAAAATAGGGTTGTTGTTGTTGTTTTTACTATTTCACTGTTTTATTATTTTACTATTTTTTTACTATTATTCCTAATATTTCTGTATCACTTAAGTGATCCTTTTTAAGAGACCCAGATGAGAGCTTGCGCTCTTTCTCTTCACAATGAGTAGCCATCAAAACCTCTAAAGCATAGCAGGTTGTCAATTCCTGCACATAGTTCTTGCCCATGACATGTTGGTGCTGTGGAGTTGAAACCAGGGACTTGGGACTTGTTTGTCCCAAGTAAGTGAAATTTCCAGAGTCTGCCACCATCCCTTACTATATAAACACATCCTTCCCCAGTTTGATACCTCCAGGAACCTCAATTATCATTGAAAGCTGGGCCTCCGAGGTACAGAGCCTAGAAGGCATGCCTCACTTTTTATAGCCCCAAGTGGTGTTTTCCTGAAAGGGAAACTTGGTTTTGCTGCGTCGTAAAATTAGAACATTACAATATCGTAGTTTTCTTTGTGCCGTCCCCAGATTGGACTTTTTTAAGTTCACTTTGCAGATGGAGCAGATGATCTCCCTTCAGCGCTAACATTTTGTTGGTTCTCTCTAGCTGATGCAGTGAGGCAAGAGGTAGAGTTGAATATGAGCCTTAAAGAATCAGCAGCTAAGAATCTTGTCTAGCTAAGATTCGGTGACAGTGTCAATGAAATCTGTAATCAGAGGGATCATTATCATAATTTTATTTTTAAGGGAGAGGGGTCTAAAGTAATTTAAATAGCCAGCCAACCATTCTCCTGCACACAGACAAAAGGGATTGCCTGTTCCTGCATATTGGTAAGTCCTCTGACCAGAACAAACGGATGATTTGAGCACTGAGCACTGAGTGAGAAATACTCAGGTCACCAGGCAAGTGGATGAGGTTGACTTCCTAGAGTTCCTACAGGAAGGGTCAGGTAATGAAGAGGGTCACTAAGGAGGAGGTGGAGGAGCTCAGAAGATATTTCTAGATGACTCACCCAACAGGCGGAGCCAGGGAGGTTGGAATCTTTTTGTTTGTTAAAGTTAGTAATATACTTGAGTGTTTTCTCTGTGTCCTCTCCAGGAGATTATGTGTGGCACACTACAATGCATAGATTATACATTTATACATATTTCTCAGCACTGAACTTGACATAAAAGCATGTACACTGTACTTCATTCAAGAGATCTTTTTTTCAAGGATAATTTTTATGTTACACAATTTTTTCTTAGCCATTGTCTTCAAACCTAAGCCCCCGGGGAAGGAGGTGTGATTCCACTCCAAGAGGTTTTTTTTTTTTTTTTTTTTTGCTTCTGTTTTGACTTTCCTTTGTTATCTGTTTCTCTCCATCTGTCCTTACCTTCTATTTTCTTATATACTTATATTTTTCTGGCCTACAGAATAAAAAGAATTGTAAGCATGCTAACATTTTTTTGGAAAAATATTTCAGTTTGGAGATGAGTAGACTCAAACATGAGATGCAAACGATGCAGACAATATTACAAAAGTATAAATGTAGAGATATTTCTGTAAGTAATGCATCATGAAATTTTAATAGTGTGCAGAAATACACCATATATATATTTGCCTTTTTGTTCCTTGGACAGCTGTGCTTCATTATATTAAAATTATTCTCAGGGGCATCTGGATGGCCTGGTCGGTTGAGCACTGACTCTTGATTTTGGCTCAGGTCATGATCTCACGGTCATGGAATCGAAACCCGCATTGGGCTCTGCGCTCTCAGCACGGAGCCTGCTTGGGATTCTCTCTCTCCCTCTCTCTCTGTCCCTCCCCTGCTCGTGCATGCTCACACACGCTCTCTCTCTCTCCCCCAAAAATAAATACACTTAAAAAAAATTATTCTCAGCCTGACAGAGAAGTTAAAACACAACCTTTATGCTTTACCAGATCAAATTGTGCCTTTTGGAAGAATAATATCAATAATGGCAATGCTATGATTTTAGACATCTGCATTTCAGTAAAGTATAGACATTAAATATAAATATATGGGTAAAGTATAAGATTACCAAAGTATCTAAAATTAGCATATCATTAGTTGCAAAGATTTTAACATGGTATATACTGAATACTCTTTGAATAGACTTAACTGTATACTTCTGAAAGAGTGAAGTCTCGGGGTGTCTGGGTGGCTCTATCGGTTAAGCATCCAACTGTAGCTGAGCTCATGATCTCACACTTCGTGGGTTCAAGCCCCACCTCAGGCTCTGTGCTGACAGCTCAGAGCCTGGAACCAGCTACTGATTCTATGTCTCCCCTCCACCTCTCTGCCCCTCCCCTGCTTACACTCTGTCTCTCAAAAATGAATAAAAATGTTAAAAAATTAAAAAAAAATTTTTTTAACATTTATTATTGAGCATGAGCTGGGGAGGAGCAAAGAGGTGGAGGGGAGACACAGAATTCAAAGCAGGCTCCAGGCTCCGAGCTGTCAGCACAGAACCCCATGCGGGGCTTGAACTCACAAACTGCAAGATCATGACCTCAGCCAAAGTCCAGTGCTTAATTTACTTAGCCACACAGGCGCCCCTAAAAATGTTCTTAAAAATGGTTGAAATCTCTTTGGAAATATTGGACCTAATATCGTAACTATTTCACCTCTTATTCTGGTAGGAAAACCCTAAAAAACAAAAACAAAACACCTACATTAGCCTGATTTTTAACACGTTTCAGTTTAAATTAGTGGCCACAACTGTGAAATAAAATTTTTTAGGGCTGTGGATCAAAGTAAAATACTGGGTTTCTGAATCCAGTATCAACAGCACATCGTACTGAAGTCATGGTTTAGTGGGTCCAGTAACAAAGCAACATTGGAAGTCTCTGGAATGAGATGCATTTTGACCTCATGTTGAAAATATTACCCATTGCTGAAAGCTCTATCCGAATAAGCTATTTAAAATAGATTACAGAATGTAAATTAAGTACACTTTGAAATTAGGCATTCTTTTTACTCAAAATGCTGAAATATGGAGCGCCTGGGTGGCTCAGTCGGTTAAGCGTCTGGCTTCAGCTCAGGTCATGATCTCACGGTTTGTGGGTTCAAGCCCTGCTGTGCTGACAGCTCAGAGCCTGGAGCCTGCTTCCGATTCTGTGTCTCCCTCTCTCTCTCTGACCCTCCCCTGCTCGTGCTGTCTCTCTCTCTCAAAAATTAATTTTTAAAAAAACGGAAAAAAAATTTTTTTAAATGCTGAAATGTATTCACTGTCCAAATTGGATAGTTTGTTGTTTTTACTTTGTTCTGTTTTTTAGTTTCTCTCATATCTTAATATGTTTAAGGCTTAAAAACATACCAAAATTGTCATTTTAAGGGAAAATACAGCTATTTATAATTTTTTTGTTTCTTAAAAATGTATTTTTATTGAGATATAATTGACATATTGTATTAAAGTTTTTTCACTTAGTGAAATTACACAAGAAAAACATTGTAAACTGTTATTTAAAACATTTAGAAGTGTTACTCCTCATAAAACATGATGATTTAATATGTGTATATATTGCAAAACAATCACTACAGTAAGTTTAGTTAACATCCATCACCACACATAGCTGTAGATTTGTGTGGTGTGATGACACTTTTCACAATTTTTTTATCAGCTTTCTCATATATAGTTATTGTAACTAAAGTCACCACCATGCTGTTGTCTTATAACTGGAAATCTGTACCTTTTGACTACCTCTCGCTCCCTCTCCCTCTCTCTCTCTCTCTCTCTCTCTCTCTCTCTCTCTCTCTCTCTCACACACACACACATACCCTGCCAGCCATCAATCTGTTCTGTGTATCTGTGAGTTCAGGTTTTTGTTTGTTTCAAGATTTCACATATAAGTGAAACCATACACTGTCTTTCTGTCTGACTTATTTCACTCAGCATAATGTCCTCAAGGTATGTCCATGTTGTCTTCTCAAATGTCAGGATTTCCTTCTTTTTGTGGCTGAATTAATATTCCATTTGTGTGTGTGTGTGTGCGTGCGCATGCGTGCACCTGTGTGCATGTGTGTTACGTACCTACATACACACATCCCATGTTTTCTTTGTCCACTCACCCATCTGTGGACACAGGTGTTTCCATGTTTGGCTCTTATGCTTAGTGAACATGGAAGTACAGAGATCTCTTCAAGGTGGTGATTTCCTTTTCTCTGGATAAATTCCCAGAGGAGAGTCGTTCAATGACTTGTAGTTCTGCTCTTCACTTTGTGAGGAGCCTCCATACCGGTCTGCGTGGTCGCTGCACCAGGTGACAGCTGCACCATCCGCACACCAGGGTTCCTTTCCTCCGCGTTGTTGCCGACACTTGTTATTTCTCTCTGTTTTGGTCACCGCCATTCTAACAGGCTCGAGGTGCTGTCTCATGGTGGTTTTGAGCTGTATCTCCTTGATGATTAAAGCATGACTTCATGTGTTTGTTGGCCATCTGTAGGTCCCCTTTGAGAAAATGTCCATTCAGGTCCTTTACCCATTTTTTTTTAATTGGGTTGTTGTTTTGTTTCTATCAAGTTGTATGGGTTCTTTATATATTTTAGATATTAACCTCTTATCAGATTTACATTTGAAAATACTTTCTCCTGTTTCATAGATTGACTTTTCATCTTGTTGATGGTTTTCTTAGCTACACAGAAGCTTTTTAGTTTGTTGTGGTCCCACTTACTTATTTTGCTTTTGTTAATCTTGGCTTTGATGTGAAATCCCGAAAATTCTGGCCAAGACCAGTGTCAGGGAGTTTACTCCCTATATTTCCTTCACAGAATTTCATGGTTTCAGGTCTTATGTTCAAGTCTTAGTCCACTTCAGTTGATTCCTGTGTTTGGTGGAGATACTGACGCGGTGTCCTGCTGCTGCCAGTGGCTGTCCAGTTGTCCAGCACTATTTACTGAGGAGACTATCCTTTCCCCATTTATAGTCATGGCTTTTTTGTGGTGAATTAGTTGACCACCTTGGCATGCCTTTATTTCTAGGTTTTCTAGTCTGTTCCTTTGATCTGTGTGTCTGTTTTTTATGTCTGGGCGATACTCTTTTGGTTACTGTAGTTTTGTAATGTAGTTTGAAATCAGGAAGTGTGACGCCTCCAGTTTGGCCCTTTTTCTCAAGATTGCCTTGGCTAGTCAGTGGTTCCACGCAAGTTTTACATTGGTTCTATTTCTGTGAAAAATGACATTGGAATTTTGATAGGGATTTGCACTGAATCTGTAGATTGATGTGAGTGATGTGGATATTTTAATAGTATTCTTTGACTTCACGAACATGGAATGTTTTCCCATTTATTTGTGTCTTCAGTTTCTTTCATCAGTATCTTACAATTTTTTTGTTTTTTAATTGTTATAATCTGTCAAAAAAAAACCCCAAAACATTGGAAAAAATAACACATCTCTCTGTCTACTTCCATGCATTCCACTCAGTGGTGACTGTCACATTTTCTTAATTGTGGCCCTAAGTTAAGAGATACATTTTACATTGTTACACAGCACATACAGCGCACGCACACACACACACACACACACACAGCATAAATACATCTAACTAAAAGCAGAATTGCATGAAATAATAGTTTAGTTTCCTACGTTGCTTGTGTAATTTTTTCTACTGCATTCTTTTTCATTTCACTGTTTTTAAATGTTCTCGATCCACTCAATTGATCTCATCACACAGTTTGAAAACTGCTGTCCTAGAATGTTTGTCCTCCAAGAAAAATAAATACGACTGTCTCAGTAATAGTTTGAAACAACATTTATCTTTTCTTCCTGCTTTCGCAGTTTCCAGCAGCCCTACATAAATACTACAAAAAAATGAAACACTTCCTAACCCGAGTTAGTAAAATGCTAACCCCTATTACAGAGAAAGAGAACGTTTGGACACTAAACAAAAAGATGCATAAAGTCTGTCTTTTGAAGAAGCATGAGTTTCTGTTGGTTGTGCCTGCTACAAACAAGAGGACGTAGTTCTCACGTCTTGTGTAACTGTATTCATTCCAGCAAGGCGGGCTAGCTCCTCCCTTGTGAAGACTTAAGACTAAGAGATGTGGTAGTGACACTCAGCCTGGAACGCTCGATTATAAGGGTTGTCCAGCCCGACCACAGGCTGCCGGGGAGGTTTTGGAAAGTGATCTTTTTAAGAGGTTTGCTGATCCGTCCAGGAGGATATTGATTGAGCTCCCCCTATGACAGTAAAAATAGATGAAGATGACCATAATTATATATATCTTGATATCACTTAGGAGAATTACCCAAGAGAAACATCATGAATCCTTACTTAAAACATTTAGGAGTGTTATTTCTCATGCTTTTCTAAGGAGCAACCCTTACAAGTTAATAATTCAAATGTGGAAATACCTCATCACGTTAATAATTCATTACATATTCGTATTTTCTTCTTTACTAAGGGATCTGTACAACTTTCTGTAAATGAAATCTCAGGAGTGTTTTTCCCTGTGCTGGGATGGAGAATTTTGTTGTTTTGATCTAAACTCTAAAATACATCCATCCTTAGGTTTCCAGTGAATATAACAACTACTGCATGTACTGTCATTGCTCTAATTTAGCATTTTCTTTTCTTGTGCATGCTGATCTTATTTATGAAGACGGTAAGTGGGAATCTGATTAAAGCTGAGTTGCAGTTCTTTATTAGTCATGTTACCAGGGGCAGGTTAACATTATCTGCATCTCAAGTTGCTCATCTATAGTGGGTATAATACTAATGAGGTAGTGAATGTAGTGTTTCTTCACATAGTAACCCTAAAATATCAGTAATAAAGTTTCACCAAAAATCACACAAATAGGAGTGAAACCCAAGTATTTATATGATTTTATAAGACAATATACTGCCTCATGTTTTCTTAAGAATTAGACTCTCCTTACCATACCTAGATAAGCTACATAGCTAGGTTAATATTGCATTTCCATTTTTCCCCACTGCTTTCTCATCAGTGTCTAAAGTGCTAGTAGCGTACATTATAGAAATTATAGCATAGACCCTGGGTGTTTGGTCTTTGCCTTCCACTAGAGACTGTGTTGGCTAAAAATGGTGACAGTATGTTTTTGTGACTCAAAGAATTGTGATCATTTTCAGTACATATATTTTAAGTATAAAGAATACATTCTGAAAAGTGACGAGGCATATAATGTGTATTTGTTAAGTAACACTTCTTTTTTAAAAATATTGGTAATGATAATAGAACTTTTTATGAATACCAGAAACTGTTCATGAAGTAAAAATCATTTTAATACTCTTTATGGCCATAATAGATAAGTACGTAGGTAAATAGGCAGGTAGGTAGGTAGGTAGGTAGGTAGGTAGGTAGGTAGCGATAGATAGTTTAAAGACAGAGAAATGTTGACAGGGCTTTTTAATAAACTGATTCCAGAAGTTTTGTCTTTGAATAAAAGTCATCACTGTCAACAATAAATACTATGCTTTAACCCACTTCATTTGCATAACATTGTCCTCGGCGTTAAGCAAAATCAGTACAAGATAGTTTCTGTCCTTCTGGTATGCCAGAATGTACTGTAAATGAATATATATTTGACAGTGTTGAGTTAATTATATATAGAGGGACAAAATACATTTTAAGACAATTTGATTTCTAAGTTCCAGAATATTTTTCTACCAAAAAAACATTGCCATTACTAGGCCTCCTTTTCTAAGGATTTTTTCATGCCTTGTAACTCATTGTAGAAATGAAAACTTTGTCTATAAGAGTAATGCCAACAATTATATATTTACCTCATCATGTTTAGTACATTTTGATCCTCCTTGGAAATGAAATCTTATTTTGTGTTTATATTTGGTTATAAAATGGTTTGAGCAGACTTGTTATTTTAGAAAGCATTAGAAAAGTAAACTAATTTGTGGAAAATTAAGAAAAGAGAGTGTAGATTAGCTAGTCCTCAGGGAAGATAGCTGGGAAACTAGTTAAAGATAGTTGATTAAAAAGGATAATTGAATATAGATTCAGAAATGAAGAATAGGGACCCCTGGGTGACTCACAGGGTTGAGCGTCCAACTTCAGCTCAGGTCATGATCTCACAGATCATGGGTTCAAGTCCCACATTAGGTTCACTGCTGTCAGCACACAGGCTGAGGGATCCTTTGTCCCTCTCTCTCTCTCTCTCTCTCTCTCTCTGCCCCTCTCCCGCTTGCACGTGCTCTCTCCAAAAATAAATAGCCATTAAAAAAAAGAAATGAAGTAGATATATCTTTGTATCTTTTTTGTTTTTGCATTTAGCAAAACTGAAATATCCAAATACAGTATATATAAAATTATACTATCCAAAATGTCATCCCCCACCTCCACTCCAGTGACCCACATACACTCAAGACTGTGCTTTATCTGCTTTTGAACCAACACTCGGAACAAACATTGGCCATCAGTAATGTTGGCACTGTGAAGGCTGGATGCCATGGTTAAGACAAATAGTTAAATACGCGTATGCACACATGCTTCAAAGCTAACTGGAAATTAAGGCAACTCCTTTCAGTTTACTTTTGAAGAGCAGGAAATGAGGAAAGAAATTATTCATGGTTAGTTCAGTTTGTGCCTGATACTAAGAACACAACTTTCTTTCCTGTGGTCTCACACTGAGGAGCAGTAATGTTTGCATAAACTCTGTTCCTGCTCTCGAATGGCCATTAACTGGGCTGCGTGTTCAGTGAGGAAGGATGTGAGTGCTGCATGGGCGCTGGGTGGCAAGGACCCTCTGGCTGCGTGTGGTCTCAGCAGGGACAGTGCTCGGGCCACCAGCAGCAGTCACCTGAGAAAAGCAGCCCACGTGGCACGTTTACATCCGTGCCTAACAAGTCAGCACCCCAGATACAGAGATACGTCGGTTTAAAAGGCGTCCCTTGATGACAGAAAACGTTTACTCCTACCTGAGACCGCCCTGAGCACATCATCTGGCTTCATTGAAAGGAACAGTTGGACATTTAAGGAAGAAGGGACTGTTTGGGGGAAGGAGATTGGGTCCGTGGCTCTCCCCACACATCCTGTTAAGATAATGAGTCTGGAAGCTCTTCGTAGTAGACCAAACTGATTGGCTTCTAACAGTCCCTTATATCTTTTCCTTTGATTAAGTAGCACTGCTTTGATCTGGTCCCTTTTCTCCAAAGGGGACTAGCTGGGACAGTTCGGGTGTCTGCCTGTTGCCACGGCACATTATTTACAGTACCCATTTCTATCTCACAAGTGTCTCTGGGCAGTACATTATAGGCCCATTCCAGACTCTCACCCCAAATTCGCTGTTTAGAATCATCACAATTTCAATCCCATTTTTACATAGATTTTTGTGATGTCTGGTCTATATAGAGTCTCCTTCTTTGACCTGGCCAGCACCTTTTTGTGCTGCATTTGTTCATTTGGATCAACAAAGCCTGATGAAGTTTTACTCGGTTTTTAACATCATTTTTTCTAAGCGCGTCGGATTAAAGATGGCTGCCGCGTCTGTGACCCTCCTCCCGCGGAGAGGAGGCTGCTTCCGCCCCCCCTTGCGCCTGCGCGGGCCTGGGACCGCCTCTGCCAGCAGTGTGGCCCGAGCGACGCTAAGCGAATTCTGGGCCTAGTCGCCAGCAAGAGTAAGCACCTTCCCCTACGGGCACACGGAGCCCGCCTGAGGAGGCCTGACCCCGCGGTGGAGGGCAGCCCTGCCCGCCCACATGCCAGGCCGGGGGCGAGGCCGGCTTGACCCCCTGCCCAGCCCGGCCCTAACCCAACACCACCCTCTGAGCCCCGTCGGTGCCACATGGAGCAATTGCCCAGCTGGGCTCTGCCCAAGTTCCTGACCCATACGATCATGACCTAATAGGAAAATGGTTATGTTAAAGCCCTTACGTTTGGGGGGCAGGTTTGTTGTTGTTGTTGTTTAATGCAGCAATATTATCTGAAACAATAAAACAAACATGTTACTTTAGAAGTTATTTTGATAGAAGAATACTTTCCCTATGAAGGTCTTAAAAAATTATTAGACATAAATGATAAGTGAATGAATTGGTGTTGTATCTTAACTCTTAAAAGTGCCAGATTGATGTGGGCACCTACCACCTGCCGTCACAGCGTATCTGCCGTCACAGCGTATCTGCCCTCACAGTGTATCTCTCCTCACAGCGTATCTGCCCTCACAGCGTATCTGCCCTCACTGCCTATCTGCCCCGTGTCATTTTACTGTTCCCACCCACACATAATTAACTTTGAAGAGCAGGTTTGATTTTATTAAAAACATATCAAAGTTTAGTTTCAGTAGAAAAATCTAAGCATATGTATATATTCTTTGACATACACATATTCTTCCATGTATTTACTTGGAGGTCATCAGACGTCGAACGAACTGAGCCCCCCCCCCCCCAGGCGCTCCCGCCGCATTGTTTTTTGTGTCCCTGGGAGGACTGGCGCCAGCGGGGGCGGGAGGTGAGCTGCGGGTGCACCCCTGCAGCCGGAGGCCCCCGGAGGTAACCGCACAGGAGGCACAGCTGGTTTACAGCAGAAGCCAGACCATCTCCGAGCTTGTCACTCCGCGCAGAGTTCCGTCCTGTCTCCTATTTTCTTTCCTTAACTAACTAGGGCTTCAGAGCCATGGTCCTTACTAAGGACTCAGCAGTGTTTGGGGTGGGACGGTGGCTGGAGGAAGAAAGGAAACTTCGGTCTGGAGAAGCTTGTCAGCCTGTGATATTAGGAGGAGTCGTGTTTGTCCTGCTTTTTCTGGAACCGAATGGTCTTCAGTAGACGCTTAGGTCTGGCCATCCCTGCCAGGCGAAGGGGAGCCAGACGTAGAGGAGACAAGATACCACATATAACATCTTTTGTACATTTTTGCAGATCTATCGCCACAATTAAGATTCTAGAACCGACGTACTGACAGATGGTTTGAGAGAACTTAGAAAAGGGTAATTAGCATTTCTGTAGTATTTTACAGTATCCATAATACTTTAATGGCTAATTCAAGTAAACTGCTTAGTGCAGCGTCTGGCACCTACTAAGTCCTCTGCAGATGCTAGCTATTCTTAGTAAAGTCATCACTTCGTCTTCCTCAACATAGTACCTAAGTATCATTAAAATTTCTGTCACAGATAAGGAACCTTCAGCTCAGAAAGGTCACCGGCCATCCAGGGGAGCAGAGCTGGGCTTTTTTAGGGACCCTAAATCCAACTCCAGTTCTCTCTCCCTTATCATGCTTAGCCATTGACCAAATTGCAGTTGACCTTGACTCTTAACCTAGGGATACGCTTTGTCTACCATTGCAGAGCCACGAACATGGTTTTCTGAGGTAGGGTTGGGGGGGGATGGGGAGAAACCTGTGCAGTGTTTTAAGATAATAGTGGAAGCGGCATATAGGATCGCTTACAGAGGGGAGAAATTGGAGGTGGGACCAGTTAGGAATGAATTACTTTGGAAATGGAAGGGTTCCGATAGCAGGGATGTACATGAAGGGACAGACTTTCTCACGTCCAATAATCCTCGCTCTCCCCCACCCCTGGACTCACCACACTAGAGCTACTAGAGCCGCTCCTCCCAAACCTGATGACCACTGAAGACTGTTGAAGACTTCTGCTTACCAGCCATTCTCCCTTGCTGGCTCCCACAGAGACTTCTGAGAACTGTTCGTAACTTCTCTTACTTCCGGGTTGGTTTGGATCCCATCACGGTATCCGTAACTCCTCAGTTCCATTGGCTGCTGTTGGGCACCATCATCTCTGCCAAAGGCAATAGTTCCCAGCTCCTTCATTGTGCGTTTTTGGGAGGGAAGGGGGGTTTTGTTTGTTTTTGTTTTTTGTTTTTGAGAGACAGAGATAGCATGAGCAGGGGAGGGTCAGAGGGAGAGGGAGACACAGAACCGGAAGCAGGCTCCAGGCTCTGAGCTAGCTGTCAGCACAGAGCTGGACGTGGGGTTTGAGCCCACAAACGAGAGATCATGACCTGAGGCGAAGCCGGATGCTTAACCGACTGAGCCACCCAGGCAACCCTCATTGTGCATTTTTAAAATTGTTTATTTGTTTTTGAGAGAGAGACAGAACACGAGCAGGGAAGTGGCAGAGAGAGAGAGGGAGACATAGAGTCCAAAGCAGACTCCAGGTTCCGGGCTGTCAGCACAAAGCCGGCCGCGGGGCTCGATCCCACAAACCATGGGATCATGACCTGAGAGAAATCAAGAGTCAGACGCTTAACTGACCGAGCCACCCAGGTATTCCTGGTGCTGTTTGTATTGTAATTTGGAAAGTAAGAAATACCTGAGTATCTTACTACGACAGCAGAACAGTCTCACAGGGCGAATACTCTTCATAATGTAAAAGTTCCTGAAAAGTTTTAGCTCTTCATAGTTTTGCTGCATCTTGAGGTCGTCTCCATTCAGAGAGGGAGCTTCCAAAAAGCAATTGTAATTGAACTTCAACTGTGTACCAGATAGAGAGGAATTCTCATTCTTAAACATTTTCACCGGAAATAATAAAACGAAGTGCGGAGAAGACGTATCCCATAACGTAATCAACGTAGTCAGGAGACCGTTCAGACAGCCTGCATATTCCTGAGCCGCTGACTCGGTGTAGGCTTTTCAAGAACAAGAGTGGGGCCTGTTTTTTGATGCACAGGTTGCAGACTTCAACTCTCACTAAAGGTAAAATGCATGTTTTATGTCTGAACACATTTGTCCCTTTGATAGATGAAAGCTGTGTGTTCTCCATATGAGTCCAAATGTGAATTTTCCCTGCTATTTAAATCATATAGGGAGACCCATACTTTGTTGACAGATTTTAAAATGATATATTTTGATTGGGTAAACTGACTCTACATTAAAATACAGATTAAAATTTAGCTACACATTAGAGTATTAAATATAGACCAACAATTGCTTTCTAATACCTTTTTGGATACCTTGGATATTACGCTTTAAAAAAATAAAAATAAGAGGAGCGCCTAGGTGGCTCAGTCGGTTAAGCCTCCGACTTTGGCTCAGGTCACGATCTCATGGTTTGGGGGTTCAGGCCCCACGTGGGACTCTGTGCTGACAGCTCAGAGCCTGGAACCTGCTTTGGATTCTTTGTCTCCCTCTTTCTCTGCCCCTCCCCGCCTTGTGTTCTGTCTGTCTCTCAAAAATAAACATTAAAAAAATTTTTTAAAGAGAATCAACTGACTGTTTTCAGGTAATGTTTTGCATTTGGTTTTTAAGTGACAAGGTTTTAGGCTTCTAGGTGTGAACACATTCCTGGGGTAGACAGCTCCACTTCTGATAAACAAAAAGCCAGCTTAAATGTAGTCATTTCGATGTTTTTCTTTCTAACATGGATATTTGAAGCAGCGTGGTATCTTGATACGGCTGAAGCGAACCGCGGTCAGATCGATCCAATGTACACATCTGAGCGTGAAGAAAATGTTCAAACTTTTTATCATTTTTATTTCCAATGACGTGCTCTTTTGTATTAGCATTCCTTACACTTTCAGTCTTCAGGCAATTTTGAATGTAAATTCAACAGCATAGAACTTGGACAGAAATGGAAAATTGATTAGCAGTGTTCAGCTGAGTAATAAACTAAGTGATCGACTGCATCCTGCACTTTCTGTGACTTAAACCCCGTAGCCAACATGCACGCTCACTCCATTTGTCTTGAAGATTGTTTTCTGTTCCTATTTTAATGAGGAAATCATTTAGATAATTATCTTATTTATTGATTTTTTTTTCTGTTTCAATGTATTTTTTTTTTATTATTGAAGTATCGCTTCTGTGCAGTAAAGTGCGTATGTCTCGGGGTTCAGCTAGATGCCTCTCCCAGGCGGCCACATCCCGGATGAAGATGCAGGACCCACATTTCAAGCAGCACAGTGGTTTCCCTAGTGTCCCACCCTGTCACTTCCGTTCTCAAAGAGCAGCACAGATCGGTCATGTCTATTCCTCAGCTTCCGGCTTCAGTTGTTCTGCATCCTCTTTGTGAGTTTTATTCCTGTTGCTTGTAGCAGGAGCTAATTCTTCCCTGAGCCGCAGTAGTTCTCCTCGTATGGACATACCATGACTTCGTCGTCTCTTCTGGGGATGGACATTTGGGTAGTTCCTAGATGGGGGCTCTTATAATTCACACTACTGTGAACATTCTAGTACATATCTTTGGTTGCACACATGTACACGTTCCCTGGGGTATACCTCGGAGTGGGATTACTGGCTTATAAATGCGTATGTTCCGCATCAGTAAATACTGCCAAGTGATTTCCCAGAGTGTTTGTACCAATTTAATCTTGCACCGATTTGTCTGTCTTCTTAATTTTAGCTAACCTTTCTCATGCTACCTCATTGTGATTTTAGTTTTTGTTTTCCTGGTGTGTGATGGTGCTGGGCCCTTTTTCACGCCCTCGATGATAATTTGGTTGTCTTCTCCTAAGAAATACCTCCTCAAGTGCTTTGTCCATCTAAAAATTGTATTGCCATTTTCTTCTCTTTTATAGAAATTCTTTATACATTCTGGAAAGAAGTCTTGTGTTAGATACATGTATTGCAAATACCTTTTCCCAGTTTGTGGCTTACCTTTTTGCTTGCTTAAGAGTTTCCTTAAATGAGCATAAATTCTTCATTTTAATGAAGCCCCATTTATTAACCTTTCCTTTTATCGTTAGCTCTTTTTTTGTATCCTATTTAATATATTTTTAAGACTTTTCGAGACTTCATTAAAGTAATAATTTAGAAAGAGCTTTGAAAAAAAGTACCTTCACAGTGTTGCATAATTATCAATCACAGATTTTCAGAAATAAACATAATATCCAAAGGGTAAGAATTGAAGGCTAACATATCATTCTCTTTTTATTAATAGTAAATTGAGAGTATATGGGAAGACCTTTAATAAGGTAAAATTTGAGTGGGCAATGATTGTTATCTTACTCAGTAAAATAACATGTTACATATGGAAATAACATATTGGCCTTTAAAGAGACTTCCAGGGGGCGCCTGGGTGGCTCAGTCGGTTAAGCCTCTGACTTCGGCTCAGGTCAGATCTTACGTTCGTGGGTTCGAGCCCCGCATCGGGCTCTGTGCTGACAGCTAGCTCAGAGCCTGGAGCCTGCTTCCAGTTCTGTGTCTCCTTCTCTCTCTGACCCTCCCCCTCTCATGCTCTGTCTCCCTCTGTATCAAAAATAAATAAAACATTAAATAAATAAAGAGACTTCCAGGTATGATCAGTAAAGGATAGGTAGAAATATAGAATAATATTAAGATAATCTGAGTAGGATATTTTAAAAATAACACTTTTGTAGGAAAAGGAAGTAGCCAGTTCTATAGGAAAACCATCATTTTGTAAACTTTACACTAAGAGGAGATAGTTTTTAATGTTTATGAAGGACTCCATGATATACCAGAAACTTCTCTGTACGAAGTAGTGATTCGGATAACCAAGATCATTTTAGCCACGGTCACAGTGAAAATGTATTAGAAACAGGGTAATGGAAGTCATGTGGTAGCTCCCTTCGGGGTCTTACACTCTTAGTCATGAGGTAAAACTATACTTGTGAAAACAACAGTTTACCTGTGAGTCATTTCTGATTTCTCTGTTTTGTCAAAATCACTACCTGCTCTGTGTCTTTCAACTAGTCCCTTAGTATGTCTTGTCGGCGCGGCCTCCAAATATACTTTAAGTCTCATTTTTATCCTACTGCCATCACCATCATGCCCGTTCATGTCCCTGTCGTCTCAAGCCTAGACCACCCTCCAGACGTCTCTTGTCTTCCTGCTGCTCCTCTGGACGGACCTCCGTTTACTTATCCATTCACCTACTGAAGGATGTCGTGATTGCTTCCAAGTTTTGGCAATTATGTATAAAGTTGCTGTAAACATCCATGGGCAGGGTTTTGTGTCGACACAAGTTTTCAGCTCCTTTGGGTAAATACTTGGCATTGCGAGATTGTGTAGTAAGAGTATGTGTAGTTTTGTAGGAAACTACCGAAGTGGCTACACATTTTGCATTCCCACCGGAAATGAATGAGAGTTCTCGTTGCTTCACAGGCCTTCACGTTTGGTGGTGTCCGTGTTCTGGATTTGGGCCACTCTAGTAGGTGTGTAGCGATATCCCATTGTTGTTTTAATTTGCATTTCCCTGATGACATATGATGGTAGAACATCTTTTCATGTATGTATTTGCCACTGTATGTCTTCTCTGATGGGGTGTCTGTTAAGGTCTTTGACTCATGTTTTATGGGGTTGATGGTTTTCTTATTGTTGAGTTTCAAGCCTCCTTTGTTTATTTTGGATAATAAATCCTTTATCAGATGTGTCTTTATCAGATGTAAAAGTATTTTCTCCCTCAAATGGTTTTTAATACATTTAAAATGCCTCGGTTGCATTGTCATGATCAATTGGTCCCTCACATCCTATTAGGAATCGATTCTTCTTAATTTCTAGGAAGGCAGATTTTGTTTATTAGCCTTGGTATGGAGTTTCCCTGATAGCATCGAGTATCTTTTTAGTGTCATTCTCCCTACTCAATTTTTCTATTACATCTACACATTTCTCTCTGTTCTTCTTCAGTATGCATTCTGAAACCAACAGAAAGAACAGAAGACTGTGGTTTCATTATTCAAGCTAAATTACCAGAAGTGCCCTTTTAAGATGAAATATTTAGTCACTTCAAAACAAGTCAGTCTAGAGGAAGAGAGCAGCTTCCTTAGCTCATGGTTTCCATCCTCACAAGAATTATTGATATTTCGTGCTGGCAAGCTGTGGGAGGAGCTGTCACCTCCTAGCCAAAAACAATCCTTTTTCTTCAGGACTGCCATAATGCTTTATTGAAAGATTAAAAATATCAGTCCCACAGTTGTGGAAACAAGCACTCTTAACTTACACCCTACTGGTTGTGATATAACTTTTGGGGTGTCGGTGAAGACTGTGTGTGCGTGCACAACCATCTGACAGACTTAGAAATGTGATCTTTCTGGCTCAAAGGGTATAGCATACACATACACATGTATTACATAGACCTTAGAGACGGAAATCCCTTCTAAGCATAGTTCATCAGATTTCTGTTTATGTTAGTAAAAAAAGAATGGGGGAGTGGGTACCCTTCATCTGCATTAATGGGGAAAAAGTAATTCAATTATGGTACAGTTATAGAGTCCAGAAAATGTAACACTACTTAGCCATTAATAAAATGTAAATCATTTATTGAAATGGAAATTTCAAAGATAATGGGTGCAATCTCCTTTTACAAAAATTGTAGATCTATGTTTATATACATTCATATAGGAAAATAGTCTGGAACAGTATATGCCAAAATAGTTAGATTATTCTCATGGAAATGGGATTAAAAATGTTTTTCATTTTCCTCTTTACCTATTTAAATATTGCTGGGATTTTTATGATTATTATGGTTGACCCTTGAACAACATGGATTAGAACTGCACGGGTCCACTTAAATGCAGGTTTTTTCAATAAATACAGTACTGTAAACGTGTTTTCTCTTTATGATTTTCATAACGTTTCTTTTTTGAGCTACTTTATTATAAGAATGCAGCGTATAAATCATATAACAAAGTATGTGTTAAGTGACTGCTTTTTTTGTCAGTAAGGCCAGTCAACAGTAGGCTACTAGCAGTTAAGTTTTGGGGGAGTCTATATGCCGTCGGTGCCCCAATTCCCGCATCGTTCAGGGTCCACTGTACTTACTTAATTTGAGCAGGGAGAGGAGAAAGAACACCTGTTTTCATTTTGGAGAAACAGATTTCTATATTCTGAAGGGTATAAGAGCTAGAACCGACCGGACGGCCCAACATGTTACAAGTGACAGCTCATGAGATAGGGGTAAACCTTTTTTTTTTTTTTCACATCTTTTCAAGCTTCAATAGTAAATATTCTGCTACTATATATTAAATACTGCATGGTTTGCCCAAGCTAAGATGAAACCACATCATGAATCAATTCGCATTTTGCATTTTCTTTCATTATCTACTCAAAGTCATGCCTACTGCACCTCTAAACATTTCATTAAGTCCAATTATACAGCAAACACTCCCAAAATGAACTTAGATTGTATTATAATTTCACTTAACAGTATATAAAATGCTGTGTTGTGACAGGTATCAACTATCCATTAGATACTGAATCATTTCTTCTTAAGCACTATTAACTGCTTGTTTTTCTTGAAGCTAGATCATTCTGAATGTTTCCTGTTAGACCTATGAGTTTTAACACTGACTTCTGAACACTAACGTTTAACAGAACTGACAGAAAGGACAGAATGGGTTGTTTGAGATAGGGGTTCCGCATCACTAATGGTGTGCAAATATAGCCATTTGGCGAGGTTGTCATGGAAGTGGTTGGAGCATCGAGTAGTTTGACATTTTACCTTGAGACTTGTCTTGGTAGATAAGATTTTTAACATGGGTGGAAGGCTGGATAAAGGGACCTGTAAAAATCTTTCTGATTTTCATTCCTGAATTCAGAGAGAATTGCACTTCAACCTGCCTTGTGCAGAAGTGACTAAGAATGCAGCATGAAAAAATTCACACGAAGCATGGCTTGCTTTTTTTTAAATATTTATTTATTTATTTTGAGAGAGGGTGAGAGACCGGGGGAGGGGCAGAGAGCGAGGGAGAAAGAGAATCCCATGCAGGGCTCAGTCTCCCAAACCGTGGGATCAGGACCTGAGCTGAAGTCAAGAGTCAGACGCTTAACCGACTGAGCCACCCGGGCGCCCCAGCCTGGCCTTCTTCTAACACATTGCAATGCAACACCCTCCAAAGAAGTTAAAGGCGCTGACCGTAGTGGTCAGCTTATCACTGGTGACTAAATGAAGGGAAGAAGGGATTGATTCTGGATTCGCTGCAATGGAAAAGTGTTAACGGTATCAACCCAATACGGTCTGAGGTCACAAAGAAGCAATAGTTTTGCCAGTGACTTCCAAACCCTGCTGACCCTCACAATTAGTCTTCAGAGCTTACACATGTAGATACATATTTTTCATAGTCTCTCTGTGGGTCTCTGCTCCCACAAATTCAGATTTTGTAGCTCTGGAGTAGGGCCTGAAGATCAGCACTTTTCTCATTCTTAAGTTATTTTGGCAAATGGCCAAGTTTAGACACGACCAGAAATAAAGTGTACATACGCACATATATACACATACAGACAGATCAGGATAGTTACCAAAAAAAAAAAAAAAAGAGAGAGAGAAAACAACATGAGACCTTTGGAAAGCCATTGAAAACCATTAGAATCCATTGGAAAGAATCAAATGTTTGAAACTCTTTACTACGAAGCTCCGTCACGGAGAAGCCTATCAGCCTGCTCCAGCCGAGTGATATTCAAGCCTGGTTTCTTGTCAGCCAACAGTGCATTAGGCAGAGCATTTTAAAAGAACTAGCTTTGGGGCGCCTGGGTGGCTCAGTTGGTTAAGCATCTGACTTTGGCTCAGGTCATGATCTCGTGGTTCACAAGTCGAGCCCTGCGTCGGGCTCTGTGCTGACAGAGCCCAGAGCCTCGTTCGGATTCTGCGTGTGTGTCTCTCTCTCTCTCTGCCCCTCCCCTGTGTGCTCTGTGTGTGTGTGTGTGTGTGTGTGTGTGTGTGTATGTTTATGTGTCTCAAAAATAAACATTAAAATATAAAAAAAAGAACTAGTTTTATTTATCAATA
The DNA here is from genome assembly GCF_006229205.1 of Suricata suricatta. Lineage (NCBI taxonomy): Eukaryota > Metazoa > Chordata > Mammalia > Carnivora > Herpestidae > Suricata > Suricata suricatta. The sequence continues at coordinate 12,830,301 of NC_043703.1, read as the reverse complement.
TGTCATGTAATCATGCTAATGAATACAATAAACGATATAAAAATCATGTCGATAAAACAATTGCAAACTATAAGCAAAAATAAAATTATTTGAGCTGCATAACCATAACCCTGGTAATGCTCTTAAAGGAGGGGCGCCTGGGTGGCTGAGTCTGACTCTTGCTTTCGGCTCAGGTCATGATCCCACAGTTCATGGGTTCAAGCCCCGCATTGGGCTCTGTACTGACAGCTGAGCCTGGAGCCTGCTTTGGATTCTGTGTGTTCTTCTCTCTGCCCCTCCCCCATTGTCTCTCTCTCTCCCCCCCCAAATTAAACATTAAAAAAAAAAAAGATCTCCCTGGTGGGTGTTGTGCTGAGAACAGTGCTAAGCTGTCAGCCATCCCTCGGTGAATGATACGTCCTGATTGTAGGAAATGTCCACTGTGTCCACAGTTTTAACTTCAGAGCTTAAAAACATCTTGGAAATGGCCTAGTCCAGCTCACTTTATAGTTCAAGCTGGGAACCAAGAGATGAAGTTAATTTTCTAAATTCACAGAACTAGCTAGAGGCCGTCGGGGACCGGGGTCCTGGTCGGGCATCCTCTGTGGGGTTCCCAGCCCTCTCTCGTGTCCACGCAAGGCTTCTTTGCTTCTCTCCCTTTGCCTTGTCACCCATCTCCCTTGAAGAGGATCCAGGTTTCCCCAAATCTTGCCCCCACATGTAGGACCCATTCTGTCATCCTGGCCCTGAGCCTCGCCCTCCCTTCTGCACAGGGAGCCGAATCTGGAGAAGGCGAAGGCTGGCGTCCGGTGGCTGCTGCTTTCCTTGACTCGGGGTCCGTGTGTCATGCCCGTCCATCCTCAGGCGCTCCTCCCCTCCCTTCATCAGTGTCTCCTGCTTCTGACTCTTAGAGAAACCAAGTCCTCGCAGCAGTGGGCAGGCAGGACAGGAAAGAACCCGCGTCCCCCCATGTTTACCCAGCACTCAGGGCTTTCTAGGGTGTTCTATGAGCTTTACAGCAACCTGTGTGTTCACTGGGAACACATTATCTCCCTCCCTTTTTACCAACAAGGGAGTGAAGGGTGCAAGGTTTGCTCAGTCTTGCAGCCTCCGTGACTGGGCTGGAGGCCGAGCCTCCAAATCCTAGTTTCGAGTCTTTTCCGCTGTGCCATGGATTAGTGTTACCAGCAAGAGAGCGTTTCTCACCGTCTGCTCTTCCGAGATGTAGAGAATCTGCGTGTTCCCTGAAGACCTTGGAAAGTCTCCTGAGAACATCGGTCTGAATTTCTGTAGCATTTTTAGCATCTTGGTCTTAGAAAAGACCACTGACCATTCAGATAGTAATAAATGGCCAGGTTCTCTGCTACTAAGTTGTCATCTTCACACGACAGTTACTAAACGCTGTTAGGTACAGACTTATGTTTGCGGTGTTCTCGTCACCCTTTTGAGAATCTGTTGCCAACATTTATTTGGATTCTTGATTCAAACAGCAGATCATACAACCGCTAGCAATTTGATATGTTTACAAGTTTTGAAAATCCACATAGCTGTAGCTTTTAATTAGAAGTGTAAGAAATATTTACCTATACAACAGGAGTTCCTACTTTATTTAAACTAAAAACCTCATCTCTAAAATGCCTAAGAATAGAAAGTGATGTCACCACTTTCCTTGTCCAGGATGGTCCACAGAGATGGAAAGTAATTTTTAACCCGATTAAATTCAACCAATACATTTTTCAGGATTGTGTTCACATTTATGTTCTCTCCCTGCCAAACAAAGTGATTTAAAGTAACGGTGCGGTGTATATGCTCTCATAGGAAAAAATGATATGCGGTCATATGCTTGCGAGTAAAATAAACTAGGAAGTGACATTGTCCTGAGAGGTCGGGTGTCGGCTCCTGCCAAGCTTTCCTGCACAGCAGGTCACGAGGGCCTGCATGCGAAGCCGCTGATGCACAGCGTTCCAGAGTTACCTTTGATTCGGTTACCCCCGGACGGTTTTGAGTTGCTTTTATGTTTCGGAAGGCTGAGTGCGCGCTGCTGGGAGCAGGACCTCTTGTTGAAACCATTCGAGGTCTGACTGAGTGCCAAAGACAGGAGTGAGACGCTGTCGGGAATGTAGTTGGCTTTCCACGTTTGGGTGAGGGGAGAGAACCGTTTTCACGGAGCAAGGAGGCCGTGGGAGGAGTCTCACTAATATTAACCACTTGCCCGGCACTCAGTTTCCTGAATGATAAAAACGCTGTATGAATCCCTCCTCGGTGAAGTCTTGACCATTTGGTAGTTCTCTCTTCTGACGGATTAGCTGCCTTCAGTCACGTTTGTTACCCTCGTGTGCGATTGTGCAGTTTACTTCCTTTATAATAGAGAGATGGCGTTCTGCCTAGGGGAAGGTGTGTGCGTACACACACACACACACACACACACACACACACACACACATACACACACACACACTGATTTATACTAAAATCACAAGCAGCTTTTAAAATGTTGTTTAGGGCATCTGGGTGGCTCAGGTGATTAAGCGTCTGACTCTTGATTTTGATTCTAGTCATGATCTCATGGTTCATGAGATCAAGCCCGAATCTGGCTGTGCACTAACAGCACAAAGCCTGCTTGGGATTCTCTCTCCCTGTCTTTCTGCTCCTCCTCTGCTTGTGCTCTCTTGCCTCCTTTCTCAAAAATAAGTGAACTTAACGAAATTAAAAAATAAAGTTATGTTTAAAGCTAAAATGATAGCCTTAGGAAAATATATTAGCAACATTTCTTAGAACAAACATAAACAAAATTAGTTAATACCTAAGCGGAGTAGCACCATGTATTTTTTCACTGTGAGTACCATCATGAAGAGAATCAATCAGCTTTTGGTACCAAAGTAATTTAGGGCCTTTTTTCTATGTTCTTCTCATACCATTTGTTATCCTTATTAGTCTAGCTTTTTCCAGATGTCAAACTCACAGAGCCCTTACCTTCATCTGGCTGCTGTAAAAAAAATACCACAGAATGTGGGGTTTAAACAACAGGAATTTATTTCTCACAGTTGGGAGGTGGGAAGCCCACAATCAAGCCTCTGCCAGGTTCTGTGTCTGGGGAGAGCCCCCTTCTCTCTTTCGTGGACTCCTCTTTTTGCTGAGTCCTCACATAGGGTAGGGACGAGGGAGCACTCCTCTCTCTCTTTTCTCTATACAAGGGCAATAATCCCAAAGGCCCCAACCTCTTCAATACAGTCACAGTGGGGCTTGTTTCCACATTGGGAAGGAGGGGGCCCAAACATTTGGCCTGTGGCGTACGTGTGCTGGTTAGGAAGGAAAAGGAGAGACAGCAGCAACTAAAGCTAATGATTGAAATGTCTACTCCATGTCAGGCTAAAAAGAACTGTGATGTCTTTCACCTGGCTAATCTAGAACAAGTTTTATAAAGGGATAGAATATAGTCATATTTGATAGTTTCCATCCTAATGATTTCTGCGATCTTTTGTCTTACCTAGGAAGGGTTCCAACATGACCAATTTGCATAGTTATGGAGCAGAGTAAAATGATGACCATTATAAATCATTTGCCTACTCAGTCAGTAGAGCTATTACCTCATTAAATGAAATTCTGAGTAAGCATCTCTTAGAATGGAAAAAGTTAAATGAACCCACCTACCAGGATTTATTCTGAGATCCTGAGAATAATTTTCCAAATATATCTGGAAAGGTAAATTGATGTTCAAAGATGTAGAATTGACTAACTGAAAGCCTCATTTCAGAAAGCCCATCTAGGATCCACTCTGAGAGCTGCTTCTAAATGCCCTCCGGTAGGTGACAAGCCAAGTGGGGCAGATGACGTGTCGCACCACCACGAGTAGCATTTGTGGTAGAATAGAATGAAAACAGAGAACATACGTTTCAGCCATTTAACTTCATGCCAACGTTTACCATTCCTGTGCTCCATCTGCTCTCTCGTAGGTATGAGAAAGTGCCAGTCATCTTGGTGGGGAACAAAGTGGACCTGGAAAGTGAGAGAGAAGTGTCCTCCAATGAAGGCAGAGCCTTGGCCGAAGAGTGGGGTTGCCCCTTCATGGAGACCTCCGCGAAGAGCAAAACGATGGTGGACGAACTCTTTGCAGAAATCGTGAGGCAGATGAACTACGCCGCGCAGCCCGACAAAGACGACCCGTGCTGTTCTGCATGTAACATCCAGTAGCCTCCGAACATGGCCGTCCCCAACGGGCCTCGCCCGCCACCGCAGGCGCTGACGCCCCTCCTCCGCCCGACTGGGGGCTCCGCAGGGCGTGTGCGGTGACTCTGCAGTGAAACAGCCGCCCTCCTTCAGCGTCCAGCAGTGACTGTCAGCTGAGATCTCCGAGTACCATTGGGTTCAGTGACTACCTTTTTCACTATCGTCCTCAGCCTCCTGTACGCACCTGCAACTTGAAGGCATAGCCAGCCAGTCTACAGGGTGACCTCCTTAGAAAGCTATGGTGGCGCTGTCACCGAGTGGACAGAAGCAACTATTGTATAAATTTAAAATAATCTTGAGAGAGAAACCAGAAGAATCCCAATGACCACTTACAGTTAAAATATTTTGTCTTCTTTGAAAAAGAAAAAAGTAATAAGTAAAGGAGAAATATTTTCCTACGAGAGTACTGACATTTCAGGACTTGAGATAGTGCTTCTAACCAACGGATTCCGTCAAGCCAGATCATAGCGGCTGACCCGCCAACGGCTTTACAGGGAGAGATTATTTCCTCAGCTGACCTATTTCTGTTCCTCAAAATTGATGCTTAATCGTAGATGTTATCCTAATGTGTGACGCAGAACTAACTCGTGCATCGATCCTTGATAGAGCAAAAAAATCAGAGCAGGTTGTGGAAGAATACGGTCTGGCTTTAGAATGTGTTGAGTCACCTGCTTTGCCACAGAAAATGGAGGCTCTCACAAGGGTTTGATCCCAACGAAAACCCCAAACCCACCCTCTGTTAACAAAGCAGGGATGGTCTTAACTGATGAGAAGAAAGCAATGTGATGGGAAGATTGCCTCGCCTTACTCACAAGCAGCGTTCGGTGGATTAACTAGTACCATCGTGTAAGGAAAACGAAGCCATGTTGCATCCGCGGGTTCCGTTCGCAGAAAGTCCAGGACAGTACACACCTCTTGCATTTTTACATTCGTTAAACTAGACCTTCTTGCCTTTAAGGGCTCTGGTTGTGGTGTGATTCTTGGCTAACCTGCTTTCAAAATCCAGTTTGCTATAGCAGAGCTTTATTGCAGGCATTTAAAAATTGAATAACCATGTGAAATAATTTGGGCTTAAAAGTAGAACATAAATTATAGAGTGGAAGGTAAGGGACAAAAAAAAAAACCCAACCCTTTTATCTTTAATTTTCCTGGGGAATTATATAAAGATTTTCTTATAACAATTTTGCCCTGATTACTGAAGTGGCAAATAAAGCTAGAGAGAATATTTTCTTTTGAAAAGGTGCTCAAGCTCTGACATTTTTGGTTTTCATCGCCGTGAAGTATTTATCATTTGCATGACTAATGGCACAGGAAAAACCTATTCATAAGTTTTACAATCGAGTGCAGAAGGGTTTTGGACAAACTTCAGAGTTGTAAATGCTGGAGAAAGTATCTTGAACGAATCCTCTGAGGATACATTTGGCCTTCAGAACTGCAATACCACTGAGCCTGTGATCCGCGTCCTGCCCCCCACACTTTATTGCTCTCACACACTTGTGCAAGTAACCTCTGGTCTTCTGTGGGTACCCGAGAGAAGAGTGTGTGTCCTCGTGTGCATGTGTGTCTCTTGTTCCTGAGAATTTGGCACAAGTCAGAGATCATTGCCTACTCTGAGCATCCCTACTGCAGAAGATAGCGTGTCAAAGACATTTTTTTTCAATTATTTGCGTGTTTTTGACACTCTGAAACCATTGGTAGCCCCCAAGTGTTTAGTGAGCTGGCATTAAGCTTAGCTGATAGCAGAAAGGTGGATAGTACTTTTCATAGATAAGAAAACAGAGATCTGTGGGTCCAACCAGGCTGTGATTGTTTAAAAAATCTTTGAATTGTGAATACTTGCATTCCTCAATATAGTTTTTTTTTTTATAACCCCCAATTATGAAGCACCTTGTTTCCAGGATGGAAAGTTCTAACCAATTTTACTTAAACCGATTTCAGTATGTAACAGTTGATTTGACTTCAAACATTTAGAGAAATCAGAGATTCAAGAAGTACGATTTATCTACTGAAAAACAGAAATATTTGTTACTGAATCAGTTGAGACTTGAAGCGTCTAACTTCTCAGAATGATAGTTTTTCTAGAATTCCATATTTAACAGACCACTAAGAGCACATATTAAAAACACCTGTAAAGACTCTCCAGTTTTACCTTACGGATTGCCATGCAGACAAGAGAAACAAGTTAATTATGAGAAGTATGGCAAAATCTAAGGTAGAAAAGATGATCTAAAAATCCAGATTTTCATCCCCAGTGCTTGCGTCAGACCGTAAGGTGGGCTTTCACTGTAAAGATGTTAATAAGAACCGATTTGACTGCCTGATCAGTGTTTGCACACAGCCCTTCATATTTAGTGACAAAGCATCAAAGATATCCAGAAACTTCGGAACCCTCTTGTGCTCTTACTGTTGGTATTTCATCTCGTATGAAGATAACTCAGTTTGAATGAATGTGTTTGTTGAGATGTGAATAACGACCTTAAGAACAGGAGGATTAAATTTGCTGGCACACAGATCATAGTGGCTACACAGAGAAGTTGGTGACCTTGTGTCGCTATTTATTTTATGCCCTGATCAGACTAGCACCTAGATAAGTGGAAGTTTTTCTAACATGCCTTAAAAATGTTATGGTTTGATCCAAAGACCCACTTTTTCTTTAGCTATTTGTGATAAGCTTTTCCTTTGTTTTCCTTTTGTCTTGTTTCACTTTTCAACACAGGCAGCGTTTTTTAAGTTCTTTTTTTTTTCTTTTTTCTTTTATGTTGCAGCTTTGGCTCGGGGGGGTTCTTTTTCAAGCTGTGATAGTGATGGTGACGGATGCCTTTCATTTTGTTCAATTTACACCAAACACGCCAGCATCGGATCAAAAACGTTATGTAAAATCTTCCTTCAACTATTGAAAGGTGCTCCGGCGATCTTCTTCTTTGGTTCGTAGAATTAGAACTGAACTTTTGCCTAAGTGCTAGAATTGCCGTCACTCCTCTGTGGAAAAACTACTGATATTTTTTGCTTTTCTTTGTAAAGAAATGTTGCCTAAGGATGTCTGCTGTGTGTTTTGAGGAGTTTTCCGATGGGAATGTTGTCTGTGTATGTCTGAATGTGAACGTGCTTATTTCGTTTGTTGCTGTTGGTTTTTCATTTGTTTGTTTTGGTTTTTAGTTGTTCTTCTCACTAGCCTTGTGTTCGCGCTGGTAAGCTTTACCTGTCTCCTTAGCCAATCAAGTGTTCGAGACTATGGGGGTCTTTTTTTTTTTAATTAACGTGTCATTGTGCATCTATTAAATCTTGATCAGGGTTTCAAGAATGACTGCGGTGGGTTTTGGAAACAGACTTATCATTATTGATTTGGGGTTTCCCAGAGATATAGTTCACAGTTCATTGTTGAGCTCTAATACAACTGACCATTTAAAATTGAACAACAGTTTATTGTTTTGTAACAATGTCAGTTGTTAAACCTTGACATTTCGATTAAAACATGGATTGTAGTTATAACTCAATGCAAATTCAACGGTTGTATTTGGAGTTAAATTATTTTAACAAATAAATTTATTTAATGAAAATTCCTCTGGATTGGTCTGGTTTGGTTTGGTTTTTGTACATGTTCGTGAGAGAAATGTGTTCAATATATACGAAAACAACTAATAATTGCCATAGAATGAATTTAATCCTCTTGCTATAGAAATATCCAAGCTGAATTAAATGGACAAGGCATCATAAGAAAAGGTTAATAGATCATTTTCATACCCTTTAAAAATATTAACCCAAGAAAGACTTGAAAATCAGTAATTACAGGGGTGCCTGGGTGGCACAGTCAATTAAGCGACTGACTCTTGATGTCGGCTCGGGTCACTATCTCATGGTTTGTGAGTTCAAGCCCCAAGTTGGGCTCTGTGCTGACATTGTGGAATCTGCTTGGGATTCTCTCTCTACCTCTCTCTCTTCCTCTCTTTCTCTCTCTCTCTCTCTCTCTCTCTCTCTCTCTCTCTCTCTCTGTCTCTCGACTCCTCCCACGCACTCTCTCTCTCTCTCTCAAATTAAATACAATTTAAAAAACTAAAATCAGTAATTACAAATATAAACTTGACTCCATAAATCGTGTTTTATATTTTTGAGGATAGCCAGCTAATTTGAAGTCTCAGTGCTGATGTGAACACAATTATTCCAGGTAATTAACATTAATTAGCAGTTGCTCTGTGGTCCTGCTCATATAACTAAAATGTATCAGCCTCCCTCTAGTGAGGGGTTGAGGTTGTCTTTTTGGTGAGGTCTTGTGGATCTGGGGGTGCCTGAAGCCGGAGGGTGCTGCTCCATAGGGCTGTAAGGCTGCCTATTCTATATGGGGCCCTGTGAGTGTTGACAGAGGCTATTAATTATGTACAGCCTTCAGCTGCTCTGATAAGGAGCCCATTCATTCCCGAAGCCAATTTAAACTATGCCTTTTGGTTATGTTGCCTTCAAACTCTGTTGAAATCCTCTGGCAACATTCCACCAGTTTAGAGGCTTCATTGTTTTAGAATATAAGAATAATCTGAATGAATATAAGGGAAGCACTGTAGATAGAATCTCAAATATTTAAAGGAAAATGCGCTTATATTTTAGTACAATAAATAAATATGTGCCGGTTAGCTTCATAATCTCCCTTGAAGCTTTTGTAAAATAACTAAACATACCAAATTCTACCCTCCCCCACTCGCACTCTGTCTCTCTCTCTCAAAAGTAAACAAATATTAAAACAGTTAAAAATTAAAAAAACAAATTGAAAGCTCTAAGGGTGCCTGGGTGGCTCAGCCCCACTGCACCGACTGCTCACCGTTTCCTCCCAGGACTAAGGGAGAAGGCAGGTGGGTTCTGGTGGCGTCTACTCCCATTCCTGTGGGCTCCACCCTTACGACCTCGTCCCCTCTTGAAGGCTTCCTGGGGGTTAGGTTTCAACATATGAATTTTGAAGGGACACAAACATTCAGTCCATAGTACCAGTCTCTTCTGCCTTTTCCTTTATGTCAAGGCAGATACAAATTAGCCCCCACGCCCCCGCAAAAAATAATTAAATTATTTTTTCCCTGCTTTTACATACCAGAATCCCAGTAACTGGGGCCAAACCAAAGACCCGGGCACAGTCCAGAGAGGCTGTCGCTGACTCCATTCTTTCTTCCCAAGGCCAGTGTGACCAGCCTGAATGAGGCTGTCCCAGGGACTTGGAGGAGTCTGTGCCGGGTGGGAGTGGGTGACAGCACACCCGGCTCCGGGGCTGTACAGGGTGCGTCTGCTTCCGCAGGAAACACTCAGCTCACCGTGGGACCTGCCGGGGGCTGGAGCCTAGGGGGCAGGCACTGAGGCCACTGTGCTAGTCTGGGGACACCAGCAAAGCTGAGAGGGACAGGGAGCTCTATTGGAGATACTCCCTTGACCAATAAATGCTGACTCACCAGTATCCTTGACCTCCGCCCATATCAGGAAATGCTGAGTTAGCAGTGGCCTTAAGAGAATCTTGTCCCAAATATCCAGGAATCCCTGAATCCTATCCTTGACCCTCACCTTGTCCTCCCTGAGGTGGGCATAAGTGCGTGTGTAACCAGCCTCACACAATGACATGCACAAATGCACACACATACACACACACACACACACACACATCCTAAAACACAAGGGTGAGGGAACAGCAATTACTTGATGGAGATTTCATCTTTATTTTTTAATGTTTTCTTATTTTAAAGAGAAAGAGCGTGAGTGGGGCAGAGGGAGAGAGAGAGAGACAGAGACTCATAAGCAGGCTCAGCCTGGAGCCCAACTCGAAGCTTAATCCCCCAACCCTGGGATCATGGCCTGAGCCGAAATCAAGAGTCAGACACTCAGGGCACCTGACTGACTCAGTCAGTTAAGCGTCTGACTTCAGCTCGGGTCATGATTTCAAGCCCCACATCGGGCTCTGTGCTGACGCTCAGAGCCCAGAGCCTGCTTTGGATTCTGTCTCTGTCTCTCTCTCTCCCTTTCTCTCAAAAATAAATAAACATTACAAAAAATTTCTAAAAAAGAGTCAGATGCTCAACCAACTGAGCCACCCAGGCACCCTTAGAGCTTTCAATTTGTTTTTTTTTTTTTTAATTTTTAACTGTTTTAATATTTGTTTACTTTTAAGAGAGAGAGACAGAGTGCGAGTGGGGGAGGGTAGAGAGAGGGAGACACAGAATCCAAACCAGGCTCGGGGCTCTGAGCTCTGAGGTGTCCACACAGAGCCTGACATGAAGTTCGAACTCAAACCTTGAGATCATGACCTGAGCTGAATGAAGTCAGATGCTTAACCGACTGAGCCCCCCAGGCGCCCCAGGAGCTTTCATTTTAAAGCTGCTGTGCCGAGCTCTGGGGCACCGCCTGAACCCCAACAGACCCAGGTCTGCGTAAGGAGCATAGAAGGAGAAGCAAATCAAAGTCCCTGTCTACATCTATCCTGAAGCCTGAATCCAAATCCTGAATCTTGCCTCTGCTACTGAGAAGAACCCAAAGAGGAGAAGCGAATTTGACCCAGTGCCCATCATGGGGCTCCCCTGGGCCATCCTCTCACTGCCTGCCTGGGGGAAGTGGAGGCAGCTCACAGGAGGAGGACGCTCCTAGGAGGCTGCCTCCAGACTTGTCTCACTTCACAAGGGAGGAGAGGGAAGAGCAGAGAGACCCTGGCCTTCATTCTGGAAGTGCCACCTGAGCAGCCTGCGTGAGGCTGAAGGGGGCTTTCATCTGACTGTCATCCAGCAACCACCCTCCTCTTGGGAGCGAAACAGAGACCAAAGTGTCCAAGAAACACCTTTCTTGGAAGTAAAGTTTGAGTATGTTTTCCCTTGATTTATTTCATTTGCTTCATTATTCATTATGTTTTGGTTCATTTACACAGTCTGTATTGGTTACCTATTGCTGTGTAACAAACGGCCCGAAAACTTAGAAGCTTAAAACAACAAACCTTTATTATCTCCCAGTTTCTGTGGGGCAGGAGTCTAGGCATGGGTATGGTCAGTCACAAGTTTGCAGTTAAGCTGTGGGCTGGGTTTTCAGGCATCTGAAGGCTTCACTAAGGGTAGATCTACCACTAGACCTTCAGTGGTTGTTGGCAGGATTCAGTTTTTTTAGGCCTCACTCCCTTGTTGGTGGGCAGCCGGAAGCTGCCCATATGGGCCTCACCACAGGGCAGCTCACAAGGTGGCAGCTGGCTTCATCCTAACTGGCAAGTGAGAGCAAGGAGGAGTATGAGCAAAATAGAGTCACAGTCTTCTGTTTTTATCTCAGAAGTGAAACCTCACCATTTCCCGCTATTTGCTTAATTAAAAACAAGACATTAGGTTCAACCCACACTCAAGAGATCACACCAGAGTCTCAGGATGGTTAATTTTATGTGTCAATGTGACAGGGCCATGGGTGCCTAGAGATTTGGTCAAACATTATTCTAGGTGCTTCTGTGAGGGCATCTTTGGATGAGATTAACATTTAAATTGGCAGACTGGGTAAAGCAAGAGTGCCTCCCTAATGAGGATGGTCTTCTTCCAATCAATAGAAGACCTGAATACTACAAAAAGGTTGACCTTCCTCCAGATAAAAGTGAATTCTTCCTGCCTAACAGCACTTTGAACTAGAATATTGGCTTTCCCTGCATTGAGACTCAAACTGAAACATTGGCTCTTCCTAGGCCCTTAGTCTGCCAGCCTTTAGACTAGGATCAAACCATTGGCTCTCCAGGTTCTCAGCCTTCAGGCTTGGACTAGCATTTCATTGTTGGCTTTTCTGGGTCTTCAGCTTGCTGACTCACACACAAGTCTTGGGAATTGCCAACCTTCATAATCCCACGAGCCAATTCCATATAACAAGTCCCTCTCTATATAAATAGATGATACATGCATCCATCCATCCATCTATCTATCCATCCATCCATCCATACATACATACATACATACATATATACATCCTATTGGTCTATTTCTTTGGAAAACTTCAGCTAATATAGGTGAGAATACCAGAAGGCAGGGATCATTGTGTGCCACCTTAGAAAGCTGCCTACCACACATTATTATAAATTTTATCCCATACTATCTCCCTACTTAGAGAATTATAATCCCAATCTAAAGATTTCAGTGTGTACTCTTTTTTTCCTTTTATCTTGATTTTAATTCCTCTCCTACCATCATATGTATCACTATATCTAGAAAAAAATGTCCAGTGCACCACAGACAGTCAGGAAGTCCTTACCTACTACAATGCTAACTAGAAGGGCAGGAACTAATTATGTATCACTATTGAATATTACACAGGCATAAGTTAAATTTAGTTTTTCTGATTAAAGCAAAATAATTTCCCAAATACCCATAAGGAATATTTCCTAAATTGTATTCCCAAATCAGTCTGCAAGTACATTTCCCAAATGTGCCATATCAGCACAGTGTTCAGAGGAAATTGATTGGCCTTCATTAAATGATAAGCCATCAGTTCGACAGAGTATTCTTCCACCAGTAGATTCTAGAAGCTATTCTGCCATCTGCGGTGAGGGGATGGGAGGTTGAGTCTCGTTACCTCTTTAACTTCTCTTAGTCAAGGCTGATTATAACAAATGAATAAAATTAATTTACAAATAGTAAATATCTGATTTGGTTGTGTTTGTGTGTGTGTGTGTGTGTGTGTGTGTGTGAAGTTTGTTCATAATTATCAGTAACAAAGCAGGTTAAATCTCTGGTGACAGTTGACTTACTATCAGTTTACTGCATTAACCTGGCTGCTAATTAACTAGTTTGGTCTATGGACTATTCTAACAGGCCCATGAAATGAGATGATCTTCCTCCCCACAGAGATTGTCTCTCAGAGGACTCTGGTAATTAAGAAGCATCTGATGAGATCTGGTGAATAGATCTCTGGGAAGAACTGTTCTGATTAATTTAGGAGCATGAAACATGGAGAGTCCCTCTCTTCCCCCACTAGACCACAAGCCCCAAAGTTAGTTGATTTATTTTTTTCTGCCGCAGAGAAGCTAGTCCCTCCACTAATCAGGATTACCTAATTCCCAACCCTACTCCCAACGCCACTATTCCTAGGCAATGATGATATCACAGGTCACTCTAGTACCTTAACCAAACCAATAGTCTATAAAATGGTTTCTGCAATGAGATAATAAAAAATTTACTATAGTTTGAGGTTTTTTTTTAATGGACCCATAAACATACCTACAATAAAATGCCCCAAATCTGTGTGTATACCTCAATGTACTTGTACGTATGTAACCACCAACCACATCAAGATACAGAATATGAATATCCCTGTCACCCAGAGGGCTCCTTCATGCTCCGTCTCAGTCAATACCTGCACCGCAGCGGTAACTACTGTTCTGACTTCTTTCGCCATACGTATCTTTGCCTTCTTGAACTTCATAAAAGTTAAATCATATAGTGTTACTCTTGTGCGTCTAGATTCATCTGCTCAGCACTATGTCCGTTGAGATCCACTCTTGCTGTTCATACAAGCTGTGGTTTGTTCTTTTCCTATCATTGTACACAGTGCTCTTGTTTACGAGCATACTTTATACAATCTACAGTTAAAGGACATTTGTGTTTTTCTCAGTTTGAGTCCTTTATGAATAAAGCTGCTATGAATGTTCTTATACGTAACTTTTGGGCACGGTGCTCATTTCTCCCAGGTAAAAACCCAGGAGCAGAACCTCTGAACCACAGGTATGCTTGCTATTTGGCTTCAGTAAACCATTTTCTCAAGTGGTTGGACCAATTTACACAATAACAAGCAATGTGTGACAGCTTCAATTGCACATGTCACAGGATGGGCTCCCTGGGACGCGGGTTCTGCAGCAGAGCTTAGCGTGCAGGATTTTAATTAGGAAGTGCCACTGGGATCAACTTCTGTGGGAGAAAGTGAGATTGGACAGAGGGAGAAGGTGAGCTGCAGTGTGGAGCTGACAACAACCTGGGAAAAGGGTAGGCAATTAGAATGGCCCCTCAGAACTGGCCCCAGTTGGGTCAAGTTAGCTAATCCTTTACGCCCTCCATCCATCAGTCACTGTGACTTGGATGAGATGCAGCATAGACAGTCTCTGAAGGATTAAAGACGGAGGCTGTCAGCCCTGTCAGCAGCTAGGGCAACAATCACTTTATTGAAAGGAGATCCAGGCGGTGCCTCAGAGGATCTACCAACTCCACACACCCACACACATACCTGGCACTGTCAGTGTTTTTCATTTGAGTCATTCTGGTGGGTGTGTAGTGGTATGTCATTGTGGGTTTTCCTTTGCTTTTCTCTAAGGCCAATAATATTCATATGCTGATTGGCCATTGGTGATCCTTTTTGGTGAAGTACCTGTTCAGGTCTTTTTCCCATTGTTTAAATATGTTGCTTGTCTTTTCCTTGTATATTTATTTTCTGGATGTGTATTTGTAGATATACCATCCAAGTCTGATGCTTCCCTGTCTCTTGACCCAAGTCTTTAATTTGAAAGAAGTCAATGTACTGATCTTTTCTTTTATAGTTTTTTTATTCTTTTAAGGAAATCTTTCTTAATTCAGAGTTGTTCTTGACCTCTTTTTCCTCAATGGTATGCTGAGTTGGGCTTATGCATAGAATCATTGTAGAATAATTACTTTCATCGTAGAATTCGTTGAACAAATCAACATGGAGCCACCATTATTAATTAGCTTTGTTTCATATTACTGAGGGTTTACTGAAACATTTCACTGGCAAGTTTGGCTCTTGGCCAGTGGATTCCCAAATATATTTTACCATGTACTAAATCTGTGTTAAATAGGAAAAAAGAATGTCATGATCAAATAAATTTGAGAAACCCTTGCTTAAACAAAGTTAAGCATGTTTTCTACTGTAGAACTCCTTGGAATCTTCAACATTTTAATTTACATTATGCAACTTCAAGAGACATGGTAGAAGCGTTCTGTCTTTAAATTATTTGACCATAGAAAGTTTTTTGTCTCAGAACATTTCATAAGACTAGTGTTTCACAGGTCACGAGTTTAGTAAATATAGGACAAGGGGTAGGATATCTAACAAAAAAAGAGGTCAAAAATACTGAATCCAAGAATCCATAGTGGCATATTAAAATGTCACTTAAAATAAGGGAGGATTAACCTTTTTTTTTAGGAGAGAGAGAGTGTGTGCACAAGCAGAGGGAGGGAGAGAGAGAGAGAGAGAGAGAGAGAATCCCAAGCAGGCTTTGCACTGTCAGCATGGAGCTTGACACAGCACTCCATCCCACTATCCTGGGATCATGACCTGAGCCAAAATCCAAAGTCGGACACTCAACCAACTGAGCCACCAAGGTGCTCCAGCCATTTTTTTAAAATAGGAGGATACTAAATAATAAATATAGAAAGACTGATAGAATCAGGGAGTTGTCATTTTGCAATTTTTTACATAAAAGTAGAATCAGGCAAGGATCAATAATGAATGCTAAGACCATTGGGTAACAATGTTATGAGGAAATGGGTCTTTCACATGATCTCGATGTATCATTCCACAAGTTACTTCTTCATTGTTAAGGGAAACAGCTTTTCACTGGAAAGACCTGGCTGACACTGACTACACCAAACCATCAAACTCAGCACCACCCACAACGGGACGAAGCCCATCACGGTCCCTGCTGTGGTACAGTGGGAAGCAGCTCATGTCACCTGTGTGTGTTCTTGCCAGAAATATCCTGAACCTAAGCATGGACAGCAATCGGACAAATCCTCATTGTGAGGCAGGCATGCCACAAGAGTAGGTTTGAGTGCTTCAAAAACATTGGTCTCAAAAGACAAAAATAGCAGAGAGAGGATGGGGTGCTGTTCTACATTTAAGGTAGGTGCTTAAGAAGAAAAGAATGGAAACAATGTCTCAACATTTTCCCTGCCTCCTGTCCTTCGCAGGTAGATGTGGTTCCATTAGCAAAAATTTACTGCATGTACAAAGTCTCAAAGAAAAGGAATATGGGTCTCCACCCCCAAAGGAATGCAACAAAATCCGTGTGTGGATATGTATAGGAAAAGCCAGTATTTCTCCTGGTCTGGAAATTCAGAAACTTCCTTCCATTTAAGTTTGTATTCCACACTTTTCTTACTGAGAATCACTGAATTAAATCAGGACCTTTCCTTTAACATACGTAATGCCCATAACACTCCCTACCCAAACTTTAAAAAAATTTTTTTTAACATTTATTTATTTTTGAGAAACAGATACAGAGTATTAGTAGGGGAGGGGCAGAGAGAGAGAGGGAGACACAGAATCCAAAGCAGGCTCCAGGCTCTGAGCTGTCAGCACAGAGCCCAATGCAGGGCTCGAACCCACGAACTGTGAGATCATGACCTGAGCTGAAGTCGGTGCTTAACCTACTGAGCCACTCAGGCACCAAAACTCACTACCCAAATTGTCCAACTTTTGCCACTGTTATGGCTGACCAATACCTACTAAAGATGGCCCCAGGTACTGCTGCCTTGTAGTAAATAAGAAGGCAGCTAAGTAATTGTGGATTCTACCCTGTGAACCTCAATGCAAGACTTAAGATAGACATCAATTGTCTAACTCAAAGCTCCATTATCCCCTCCCTTGCTTCTTCCCTCTCTTCCCCCCTTCCTTCCTCCTTTTCTCCCTCCCTCCTTCCTCCCTTCTTTCGTCCCTTCCATCTCATTTGCCACCAGTATCGTCCACGGCCTCGCACAGCTGGATTAGCTCCATATCCTAAATCCAGACAATTGCTATTTAAATCATTAACAGTATTTCCTTTTGAGAATGATTTCGGTCTCTCTAGTTGTTTCTCTAGTAATAAATTAGTTCACTTTAGCAACCCCTGGCATTTTCATTCACCACTCAGGGACATGTGATTTGCAACTAAAACAAAACACGCTAACATTTTTCTACACTCTTCATTCACTCATACAACTAGTGTTTCCTTGTATAATTTTTTTTTAAATGATAAAGTTTTCTGGGTTGTTTTCGCAGATGTCATAGACAACCAAACGAATTTCTCGGCATTAACTTTAAACCACAGTGATGGTTAATGTTTGTCCTAGTGTCTGTGAGCACTCATCTGTCAGAGTCTCCCAAAGCCGCCATGGCTATGGCCTGTGGGTGGGGTGCAGTGGGAAGGGTGGGAAGAAGCCACAGGCAGGATTGGCTGGGATGCAGGATCCTGGCAGGACCACCAGGCCAAGTGCTTCTAGGGACACAAGGGATGGTCTTTGGAGGCTAAGGCCTGGCAGGGGTCCTCGACAGAGAAATGAGAGACTAAGAAACCGGAAACCCTAAAATCATGGTCAGCCTTCTCACCACTACATGAAGGAATTCCAAAGAATAGGAAGAGTATGTGTTTTCTTTTTGTTTAATTCATAATGTTTCTTCAAAATGACTGTGTCCTCTTTTCTTTCTTCCAACAGTGACTTCTCAGCCTCAGTCATGAACAAATACCATCTGACATTTTAGCACATCAGTGGCTTAGAAAAATATAATTAAAGGTAAAATGTACTAGAACCGAACAATATAGATACCCTAGTCATTCACTTTTAATTACATTTGGATGGATCCTCCGTTGCCATGGAAACTCTCTCCTTGGGAAATTTTGGAGGCAGGGATCTGCTCCAAGTTTCAGAGTTCTGTATCTTAAAGAAATTTTTTGTTCTATTTAGAAGTTTCAAAGCTATGCTGCAAATTTCCACTGGGATAACATGCAAACTTAGCTGTTGTTAGTTGCACAAAACAGTTAATTACAAAAGGCATTGTTTGCTTTTCAATGTTACCAATTGTTACAAATTTCAATGTTACAAATTCTTTGCAAATGGAACTAGTTTCTTTATTGTGAATCCGTTGCCTGATTCAATTCAACTTCTGTATCCAATATGGCGGCCACTAGCCACATCCTCATGCAGCTATTTAAATCTATGTTAATTAAAATTAAATAAAGTACAAATCTTCAGTAAAACTACTTGAATTTCGAGTCACACTGGACATCTTTTAAGTGCTCAATAGTCATAGCTAGCTAATGGCTATGTATTAGCGTAGATACAGCCCATTTCCATCATAGCAGAAAGTTCTATCCAGCAGCCCTACGTTAGAAACAATCGTTTGTATCAGCCCTATTCAGTTTTCTTTGCTCAGAAACAGTAAGAAGCCACCAACACATGTGCGAGGCTAGTTTCATGAGCTTGCAATCTGTGTGGTCATAAAGGGACCTGCACTTAAGTAGGGTTTCATGCTAGGTTTAATGCTCTGTTGCCACAATCTTACAATTGTTAATACTTTTGAACGAGAGATTCCCCACATATGCACTAGGCTTCTCAAATATGCAACCAGTCCTGCCTATATGAGATGGAGCCTGGATATTATTTCCGTTCCCTTAGGATTGGTTCATTTCCAGCCTCCTTTTCCATAGTCCTCAGAGAGTGAAGGGGGACAGGAGGCACATAAGGTAAAATTCAGGTGCCTGCAAACTTTTTGTCTGTCTCATCAGAGACCCTCACCAAGGATTCAGCTTTGAGTACATCTGTTCACAGGAGCACTAGAGGCCCAAAGCTGTGTCCCAGCACCTCCAACATTAGGAGAAAGTTGGAGTCTCTTTTTAACAGGTGTTTTCTAACACGGATTCTGAGTTGCCCACAGGGGAATTCCCTTCCCTTCCACAGCCTCGCCAACGCCTGTGTTGAAGCTTGAGCCTCATTACTTTCGCTCATCAGCCATTCATTCCTTTACTTTCCCATTCACTCAACAAATATGAAGCATCTAGTATATACGAGGCACTGTTGCAGATTGGAATAAAAAATTATATGACATGGACCCACTGTTACCATCTGGTAAATTATATCCTGCAATTAACCCAACATTAACAGGAGATATGGGAGGACAGTAAAATCAAACGCAGCCAGAGTATCGTCAAGTATTTATTAGCTCTCTCCATGTTTCCATGGTCACATTAAAACAAAAACAATAAAAACAATGAATGTAGCAACAATATGACTGATTCATGCACTGTGTTATGAAGTTCTCTTCCAGAAAATTTGTACCACTCAGAAAAAGAAAAAACCCAGGTAATAATAGTGTTAAGTAACAACACAGTAAATACCAAAGTCATTTTCACTTGCTTCTGGAACTCACTGCGTGACAAGCTTTTCTGAAAACTTTGACTCCTAATTATGTTTGAGTCAAACTAACATTACACTGGTGTTACCTTCTGTGAGCTTATATGATCCAGGTTTGTACCAAATGACAGAGGGAAGACAGCACATAATTAAACTGGCCAAACAAAAATCTGCAAAGCCAGAGACATTGAGCTGTCATTTTAAAAAGTATTATTCTTTCCTTTCAATATCTTGAGGTTGGGCGGGGGGAACTTGCAAGACTTCATACCACATAAACTGACTAGGAAATGAGAGCAAAGGGAATATAAAGTAAAAAAAATTAGAAAACAACCCCAGGGGTACAGTTATTCATAATGCATGCTGGATGGTCCTGTATTTCTTTTATTTTTTTATTTTATTTTATTTTTTTTGTTTTTATTTATTTTTGAGAGACAGAGAGACGGTGTGAGCAGGGGAGGGTCAGAGAGAGAGGGAGATACAGAATCTGAAGCAGGCTCCAGGCTCTGAGCTAGCTGTCAGCACAGAGCCTGATGTGGGTCTTGAACCCACAAACCGTGAGATCATGACCTGAGCTGAAGCCGGACCGTTAACCGACTGAGCCACCCAGGTGCCCCTGGTCCTGTATTTTTGAAAGCTGAGCCCTTCATACTTGCTTCTGAGTTCCCTGGCAGCCAAAGTCAAGAGGAAAACAAAACTATGGGATTCGAAACGTCTTTGAGTTAAAAATAACCAACTCTGGAGATTTGTTCCAGATATTTCTGTGGATCCCCATACAGGGCACACTGTGTGATGTAGCAAATGATACCATCAACCACACAGTGGTGCCTGTTCTGGTGTGATCCCTGCCAGTCACTTATTCTTTTCAATGCTTAATATTTGTGTGATAATTTTCTAGGTTTTCAGCAAAGGGGCAGGTCTGAAATATCCTATGTAGAGTATTTCAGGAAGATGAGGATTTTTGTCACTTTCAGGCACCACGACATAACTAATTGATGGTAAGTGAACTTTTTGAAGGGAATGAGGTACCTCTGAATTTAGGGGTCAGGTTATTTTACAGAAAGACCCTCCTCAGATCTCTCATTATGGGAAGAATAGTATGTGCGGAAAGTGCAGGAATAGAAGAAAGAGGAGAGAGAGAGGCAGCGAGTCAGAGAGGGAGCAGAGAGCTGTCCTGGGAAATTAGTCCTGTTGGACTTGGTCTCCACCACGGCCCAGAGGATGTCCTGGGAGAAGATGCTAGACGTTCACCAGAGGCAGTGCTGCAGTCAACGGGCTCTCTAGGCACAGCATCGGGGTAACGTTTGGGGGTTATTAAGCGCATACGGGCTGTGTGTGTGTTCTCTTTTTATGAATTATGTATAATTGACATATAACATTATATGTTTCATACATTTTTTAAGTGACTTAATGTTTTAAAGCAGTTTTAAGTTCACAGAAAAAATGAGTAGAGCTAGAGAGATTTCCCACAGACCCTCCCCCGCCCACAGCCCTACATGCACAACCTCCCCCACTACCCGTATCCCACACCAGAGTGGTACATTTGTTACCATCAGTGAGCCCGTGTTCACACGTCATTAACATCAAGGGTCCGCAGTTTATTATAAGGTTCACCCTTGATCTTGGACATTCTGTGGGTTTTGACAAATGTATGATGACATGTATCTAACACTATAAGCCTATATTTGTTTTAAATTGAGGCATAATTGACATATAACATTATGTTCGTTTCAGGTGTGTCACATAATAATTTGATATTTGCATATATTGCAAAATGATCATCACAGTAACAATCAACATTCATCACAACACATAGCTACCAAAGTTTTTTCTTGTGATGAGAACTCTTAAAATCTGCTCTTAGCAACTTTCAAGTCTTTCAAATATGCAACCCAGCACTGGTAACTGCCATCAAATGCTGCCCATTCCACCCTAACTTGTATCTTTTGCAGCTGGGAGTGGTATCTTTTAGCCACAGTCAGCCATTTCAGCCACCCCACCCCAGTCTCTGGCAACCAACAATCTGTAGTTATCAGGCTTTTTTATTAAAGACTCCACATATAAGTGATATCACCTGCTATTTGTCTTTCTCTGACTTATCTTATTTACCATAATGCCCTCAAGGTCCATCCATGTTGCCGCAAATGTCAAGATTTCATTCTTGAATAAAATTTTATTATATACACACATACATATACATACATCACATTTTTTAATGTTTATTTATTTATTTTGAGAGAGAGAAAAAAAGAGATAATGAGTGGGGGATGGGTAGAGAAAGAGGAGACAGAGAGAATCCCAAACAGGCTCCACACCTCAGCACAGAGCCCATCACGGGGCTTGATCTCACAACCATGAGATCATGACCTGAGCCAAAATCAAGAGTTGGATGCTCGATTGACTGAGACACCCAGCTCCCCTACATCCCTCACATTTTCTTTATCCGTTCATCCACTGATAGACAAGGCTATGTATTTTTAACTGCAGAAAAATCAGTTTCTTATAGTCCTAAAGCCAAATTTGACCATGGTATCATCAGGAGCTCAGGATTTGAGAACAGCCAGAACCCAGTTCTCCATGTGGACAGCAGACATCCGTGGCTCTGGAGCACTGCAATGAGGTAAATGGTGGACTCTCAGTTCAAGAGCTTTTTCCTGGTTATCTCCGAGTTTGACTTTCTCTAGTCCCAGTCTGCAAAACTATACATTCTAGTGGGAGGTGGAAATAGCAGGTATAATGAAAAATAATGGAGTGTGGTATAAATTTAATTAGGAAAAGCCAATTATAATTTTACCTCAGAAGACTGAGATGCTTAGGGAAGTGAATTGAATTTTAAAGTTAATTAGGCAATAATATATTGCACCATTTGTTGAAAATCTTTCTAAAATTTATGTGTTCAATTTCAGAGTCATAATAGCAGCAAGGTTTGAGGTCCATATACCTTTTTCTAATTCCTCATTCAATTGCCCATGAAGATACTGGACACTAAAAACTGACAAAGTGCCAAAGTCAAAATAAATTAATTAATTAAATTAAAAGCAAAAGCAAAAGTGCCAGAGTCAGGTGGGATTTCTACTAACTGCATTATCCCTATATTTCTATATTTTATCACAGTTTAACATACACACACATATCCTCATTAACTTGAAGGCAAATACTAAAAATAATCCCAGTACAGTAAAGGAAAAAAAAGAAGACGGCTATTTCTTATAATTACTATGTCATCAATATTTAACACAGTTCTAAAAGTTTTACCCAATTCAATGAAACAAGAAAAACTAGATATGAAATAGTAGAAATTAGGAGAAGAAAATGTCACAGGTACACCATCGTCCATTTGGAAACCCTTAGAATATCAATTAGAAAACTATTGTTGCTGGGGCACCGGGGTGGTTCAGCCACTTAAGTGTCCGACTTCGGTTCAGGTCATGACTTCAGGTCACGATCTCCTGATCTCATGGTTCGTGAGTTCGAGCCCGTTTCTGATTCTGTGTCTCCCTCTCTTTCTCTGCTCCTCCTCTGCTTGCGTTCTGTCTCTTTCTTTCTCTCTCAAAAATAAGTAAACATTTTAAAAATTAAAAAAAAGAAAACTATTGTAGCTGATAAAAAGAAACACAAATAAATACATACAATTCGATGTTAACTATAGTCAGTCAAAATATAATAAAGATCCCACTCATCACTGCAGGGGGAAAAAAAAAGGCAAGCAAACCAAAACACCTAAACAGGAGATACAAAACCAGGCAGGAAGGAAACCATAAGACGAAATGAGGTAATTGTGATATTGCTGAAAACTCCAACTCTTAAGATTTCATTTTCCTTCAATTTAATGTAAACCCTTCATGCAACACTGGTCAACAGGCCAATTTTGAGAAAATTGATAAAATGATTACATAGTTCATCTGAAAAATAAATGGAAAGGAAGGTATCAAAGCCTTTTAGTAATGTAGAGAAATGTTGAGGGGGAGCAAATCTCGGGTGCCTGATTTAAGTGTTTGATGATACATACATCAAATTTTAGATATTTTGAAGTCAGATCTGGTTGAAATTGTACTAACTCTTAGCTGGGGTATCTTTGGGCAAGTGACTAAACTTTTCTGACTTAAGAGATTATTTTCTCTCTTAGTACAATCACGGCCACATTTTCACTGTGATTACACTAGACAACAGAACCTTTAGGGAAACTTGTTTCATAAACCAAAAGAGAATCACTTTTCAAACCTGACAATAATTGACATTGAAGTCACACTGTGAACCTTTACAGGTAACAATAATACCGATGATGGGGAATCGTGTGGAGAGGTAGATCCTAGAAGGAAAAATGGTACAAAATTACTGGAGAGTAATTTTAAAATATCGATAAGGATTTCTCAAATATATTTCTACCTTTAGGGGTCCCTGGGTGGCTCAGAGCATTTGACTCTTGATTTTGGCTAGGGTCATGATCCCAGGGTCGTGGGATTGAGCCCTGCATGGGGCTCCTCACAGGGAATGGAGACCGCTGAGATTCTCTCTCTCTCTTTCTCTCTCTCTTTCTCTCTTTTTCTCTCTCTCTCTCCTTCTGCCTCTCTCCCTGCTTTCTCTCTCTCTCTAAAATTAAAAAAAAATTTTTTTACCTTTGACTCAATAATTCTATTTCTAGGAATCTAACCCAGAAAAAAATCGATACAAGCAAATATATTCATTGCTGTATTATTTATAAAACTCAGATAATCAAAAAAGAAACCCTTAAATAACATAGACCTATATGAGAATTTTTAGGCTACCTCTATTTATGCAAATTAAGAATGGTAAATGACACAGTACAATGATCATGGCAGAATAAAGAATGTATGTGCTGTAAATTTCAATTTTATCAATTAAAATCGTGTAGATGCCTGTATCTATTTATGATAGAAAGAAAATATGGTATAGCCTCTCTGGCTTGTTGAATTTCTGTTCTATGTTTTCTTAATATTCTACAATAAGTAATTATTGTTTATAATAGAAAATATGCTATTTATTTTTTTAAGTTTATCTATTTATTTTGAGAGAGAGAGCGAGAGAGAGTGCACACATGATCAGGAAAGGGGCAGAGAGAAAGACCTAAGCAGGTTCTGTGTCCTCAGCCCAGCAGGAATGATGAGATCATGACCTGAGCCAAAATCCAGAGTTGGACGCCTAACCGACTGAGCCACCCAGGCGTCCTAAAAATATATGTAACTTAAAGTAACATATTTATGGGGCACCTGAGTGGCTCACTCAGTTAAGTGACTAACTTCAGCTCTGGTCAGGATCTTAATGGTTCATGAGTTCAAGCCCGCTTCTGGCAGGCTCTGTGCTGACAGCTCAGAGCCTGGAGCCTGCTTCGGATTCTGTGTCTCCCTCTTTTTCTGCCCCTCCCTCACTCACCCTCTCTCTCTTTCTCTAAAATAAATAAACAAAATAAAGTAACATATCTGAAAACAATTAGGCTGCTGTAAATCAAGAATTTAAAGAAAAGTATAAGATCTAAACATTTTTACATGAAATAAAATATATAAGACTACTTCCGGGGCTCCTGGGTGGCCGTCGGTTAAGCGACCGGCTTCGGCTCAGGTCACGATCTCACGGTTCGTGGGTTTGAGCCCCACATCGGGCTCTGTGCTGACAGCTAGCTCAGAGCCTGGAGCCTGCTTCAGATTCTGTGTCTCCCTCTCTCTCTGACCCTCCCCTGCTCATGCTGTCTCTCTCTCTCTCTCTCTCCCTCTCTCTCTCTCTCTAAAATAAATAAGGACAGTAAAAAAAAAATTTTTTTAAGACTACTTCCCTGTGTTAGTATTGTTTAACTAGTGTAATTAATGTTTTAGCATTGATTTGAGTTATTTAAAAGGCTTAAGGTTATTTCTGAAAAGATTAACGATTCTATAATATTTATAATATTAAAGAATAGGATGTTAGACCTAATATGTTTTTGGATTGTGACATTGAATATTCCTGAAATTGTATGCATACATGTTTGTGTTTTAATTGCTACTAATAAAGTTACCATTCCTAAAAGTTTCCTCTTTCTCTGAAAAAGGAAATGCAATTAAAAAAATATTGTGAGTCACAGTTATCTGGGTTCTTGTTAATGAAAATTCTATAAAATGAAAATTAGAGAGTACCTGTATACAATAATTTCCTAAACTACTGAGAAACCCAGCATGGCCCTTGGGATTGTCAAATCCGGGTAAAAATTCCAGTTTACTCACTTGCTCACCGCATATCTTGACTTTACCCAAATTATTTCACCTCTACCAACCTCAGTTATCTCCACTGGACGATGAGGACAATTATAAGACTTGTTTTGAGTGATTCCTGACATACCTGTGGCTACGACTGGAGAATCCAGGCTTTGCGCCCCCAGAGAACTAAATTTAAGGCTCACAATCTGAAATAGGAAGATAGAAAACAATGTGCAGTGTAACGATATGTTGTATTCAGAAGATAAAATACTTACAGCAGCACAGAAAAAAACCCAGAAAACAAAAACCAAGTGTATGACAGTGAAAACAAAGAGTGAACATAATCTTAGATTGTGAATCACAGATTGTGTTGGAATAATAGACCAAAGGGTGTGTTTGAAGCTACACTTGAGAGTTTGGCTTCCTTGGGGTTTTCCTGCCCCGCCCTGCCACACCACATTCCTCCTTTCTACCCAGGAGAGTCAGAAATGGAATTTTCTGGTAAATTGAGTATTCTGATTCACCAACATGACCATAAATACCAGAGATGGCTTACACATTCCCAAATAACTAACATCTTTTAATAAAATGTACCTTATCTAAAAATGCTCTGAACATAATCTTAGATTGTGAATCACAGATTGTGTTGAAATCTCTGGAGACTCAGACGTTAGCTCAAGATCTGACATTCACAGTGCCTCGGGTTGTCCATTTAAACATCACTGGTATTAAACGGTAAATGAAAGCTGGGTTGTTTTCGTTTTATGGCTTTCTGTGTCCTTTGCGAATAAGAGTTTGTGACAACAAATGTTATAATTACAGCTATTGAAAAAATATGAATTACAATACGTTGGGAATCTCCCGTATTGTAATTGGATTGGATCAGAAACAAACTGTAGCAGATTTTGCTGAGCTTGGTGACTGTGTAGATATACATAGAGGACTTAGAGATTTTAAATGACTCTGTTTAGGACAGTTGCTTTAAGATGTGAATAAAAATCAAATACTGTGGCATTTTTATTTTGGTTATTTGTGTTGAAAATGTACACACTGACCTTTAGAAAGTCAGAAATCTCCAGGGCTTGTGCAAATAAATAGGACAAGGGCAGAACAAATCTTAAATCTACACCCATTGTCTTTACAATGTGTTAGAAAAGATAGAAAGTAGTTAGGGAACTCAAGAAGAAGAAAAAGAAGAGAGACTTAATACACATAAAATATTCAGAAGTCTGTAAAGAAATTAATTTTAAGAAGGGGAATCAATATGAAAAACACAGTATTATTTGGCACTGAACTTTCTGACCTCTTTTTAGCCCCGGGCAGAGGGACAATGTTGATCGAAGAGGAGCTAAAACATTGACCGCTGGCATGTAGATGTATATTTTGGTCCAAGATTGTGTGAGCTAATCGTCCAGGGGGACAAAAAAGATAGTGTTTGGTTTTGGCAGAGTTATAGAGTTTGCAAATTGTTGGGCCTGGACAATGGAAACATTGGCTCAAAGGTAGAAGGTGGAGACTGAAACCAAAAGTCCAAGAGTTGAAAGAGATTTGAGAGATCTTGTTTATCTGTTAGAGGTAAATGAGGTAATCAACCCACCAAGCCTGCCCTGGTTGAAAAACGTCTTGGAAGCCATTACCAACCTCTCTTAGAATCTGGGTACAGATATTAAGAGAATAATGTCCAGCTAAGTTTTCCAACATGTTGGACGAATATCTGAGGAACTGTCTGCTAAAGATAAACCAATTTGAATTCACTTTAATTTAAGCATAAATGGTACCCATCATTTTGTAGAGTGAAAGAAGGCATTAGAAAACCAAATGTTTTAACATGCCAATGCCCCAGTTGCTTTCTCGCTGATGACTGAGCATTGTTATATTTTAAACCATTGTTAGACCTTGGCAAATTCTAGTCTGCTTCATCTTTAATCATTATCCTTAGTATCATAGAACTAGAAAGTAACCTGGAGATCACATCCATCCAAACCCTCGGTTT
The DNA here is from genome assembly GCF_006229205.1 of Suricata suricatta. Lineage (NCBI taxonomy): Eukaryota > Metazoa > Chordata > Mammalia > Carnivora > Herpestidae > Suricata > Suricata suricatta. The sequence goes on along the minus strand of NC_043703.1, from coordinate 12,802,834 downwards.
ATCCATGGGCCCAGAATTGTATAATTGCTCTAGACTCATAGATGGTCCACAGAACCACAGATGCTTCATGTCCCAAACAGAACTCACTTTGGTACAACAAATGTGTTCCTTTTCTTACACCCTATATTGCAAATAATAGTGGAAGCATTCTTTTAGTTATCTTAACTCCTTTCCTTAATCCTAAACTTTTTAAGAGAAATTTTAAAGAAATTTTGAGATTTTTCTCTGAATTTTTGCATACATTCCTGGCTTTCAGATTTTTTTTATTATTGAAGTATAGTTGACATATGATGTTATATTCATTTCAAATGTTCAATATGGTGACTTGACAATTCTATCCATTACTCAATGTTCACCATGGTAAGTGTAGTCACCTCGCAGCCTTATTATAATACTGTTGACAATATGCTGTACTTATCACCTCTGTGACTTATTTGTTTTGTAACTGAAAGCTTGTGTCTTCTTCATCCCCAATTTTATCATCTTCATCCATCCATCCATCCATCTATCCATTCATCCATCTATCCACCCATTTGCCATCACAGTTTATTCAGCATTGACTATGTAAAGACACTATGCATGGCTCTTTGGACATAAAAATTAAGTAGAATATAGATGCTGCTTTCCAAACCTTGGACAAGAAAAAGAAGGCTGATCCAGGAGATGCAGGATGGAAGGGAAATGGATCAAGATATTTAGATTTGAAGTGTTGACTTCAACTTTCTACAAGCTGTTCCCAAATCAACCACGTGAAGAAATGTGTGATTTTAACTGCATTTTCTGCAGAGCTTATGCTTTGATGTATGGACAAAAGTCTTTTTGTCGGCATCCTCAACTTCCTTGTAGATGTTCTTACTTCTTATGTGTACCTGCCTGAATGACCTTTACAGTCTACTCCTTCACCCTGGGGCTCTCAGTTCTCAAAGTTGAAAAAGAAAGCATGAACATTTAAGAATTTTCCCACTTGTTTTTAGACACATCGTTTGAGGGCGATTAGTGTCAACTTGTGGTGTGTCTTATTTATGATGTGCTTCATGAGACGTTAAGAAGGATATTGCAACTGTAAACGTTTTTTTAATTGAAAAATCCTTAGTTCTCAAAAGAAAAAGAGTACATGTTCATTATAGAAAAAGTAATCAAATGCCTTTTTCTCCTGATTTTAAGTACTTTAAACTGAAAATCCATTCATGCTGCTAGAAGCCTCTTCCCGAGTAGAGGTGCTAGGGACCTGTGATCTATTTACTCTCATATCAAGGGAATCTACAGAAAGAACATAAGGGTCTTGATGGGAAAAGTCTGAGTAAGTCACAGCTTCATTGCAGCTAGCTGCCCTGTGCTCAGGGAGATGAGAGAACGCCAAACTTACAGCTGAATTTTCTCAAGTGGCTTGATTTTAAATTAAATGTAGTTGTGAAGACATTTGACTCCCAGCCTGAGTTGTGTTTTTACACTTTCTTAAAGGTTGGCACTGGGCTTTTCTCATTCACAGCTGCCTTCTCTAGTGTGAAGAGACACACAGTGAGGGTGGGCATACTCTTTCCTTGCTGACTAAAAGTTGAATTAAACCAGGATATTGTGGCCCAATAGAGAAACTTCTGCAGAGCAGACAAGATCATTGTGCCTTATAATGGATCCTTGAATTTAAAAAAAGAGGGTGCAGGGGCACCTGGGTGGCTCAGTCGGTTGAGTGTCTGACTTTGGTTCAGGTCATGATCTTGCGGTTCGTGAGTTTGAGCCCCGTGTCAGGCTCTGTGCTGACAGCTCAGAGCCTGGAGCCTGCTTCAGATTCTGTGTCTCCCTCCCTCTCTGCCCTTCCCCCACTTGTCCTCTCTCAAAATAAATAAACAATAAAAAAAATTTTTTAAAAAGAGGGTGCATCTGCCCTCCTACACTGTTGGTGGGAATGTAAACTGGTGCAGCCACTCTGGAAAACAGTGTGAAGGTTCCTCAAAAAACTATCCATAGAACTCCCTTAGAACCCAGCAATAGCACTGCTAGGGATTTATCCAAGGGATACAGAAGTGCTGATGCATAGGAGCATATGCACCTCAATGTTCATAGCAGCACTGTCAACAATAGCCAAAACATGGAAAAAGCCTAAATGCCCATCACCTGATGAGTGGATCAAGATGTGGTATATATACACAATGGAGTACTACATGGCAATGAGAAAGAATGAAATATGGCCATTTGTGGCAATGTGGATGGACCTCGAGGGTGTCATGCTAAGCGAAATAAGTCAGGCAGAGAAGGACAGAAACCATATGTTCGCACTC
>NC_043703.1:12763637-12800458 GCF_006229205.1 Suricata suricatta | reverse complement strand
TCTTTTTTTTAATGTTTTTACAGTGTAGTACTTGTTTTGCTTGTTGGTGGTATTTGCTTATTTAATACATTCTGTCAAGGACAGAAATTAAAAAAAAAAAAAAAAAGAGGGTGCATCTGGTGGTGAGAGGTCTTCCAAGCATAAACAAGCAAATTTCAACACAAAAGATGATAAAGAAAGTTTCTCCTTCAATAGTAATAATAATAGTTAATGCCTACAGTACTTCCTATGTATCAGGTACTGCTCTAAATATTTTACCAATATTATTTTAGAAATGAGGAAACAGACTGACAATGGTTAATCCATTTTGCTTAAGGTCGTATCACTGGTGTGTTCTGAAGGTCACATTACACAATACTGGGAGGGAACACATAGCTGCCTCTGGAATCTGTCTTTAGTCACATTCAAACCACCTCTTTAAGGGGCCCTGATGCTAAGATCTTTCAGCTAAGCTCTGCAAGTTATTTCTAGAAACTGTTCTAGGGTCGACCTCCTCCTGAGGGCTCTACAAAGCTGCTTGAGAACTGTGCTTGGCTTGAGCCTTAGGGGTGCTGAGTTGCAAAGGCACTGGGGCTGTGCCTCATGAGTAGGAGCTCCTGGAACTGTTGGTTTATGGTCATTCTCATGGCCCAGTAGACTGGCTACTGTGTGTCACACCTTGCAGATCAACATGACATCTAGTTTGAGGCTTACGCTTGTCTACTCTTCCTGGGAGAACACTGTATTTAGGGGAATTCAATGTTGGGATGACTTAACGATTAGAAATGCCATATTGGTGGAAACTTTTGTAAGAAGCTTCTTGAAGTCTCTCTGGAGCCATTGGGCTCTCTGGGAGAGGGCATGGTAGTGGTGCAGCCAACAATTCACATCGGTTTCATCAATCAGTGTCTGCACAGGAACAAATGGTACCACCAAATGAGGATAATTCAGGAAAATTTATTTATAAAGCGACAAAAGCACAAAGGTGTGGGTGGGGTGTAGGGGCAGCACAGGGAGGCTGCAGGCACCTGAGCCAGCAGCAGTAGCACTGTGCAGGCCCCTAGGTCTGGGGCAGAGGGAAGAGGGAAAATGGCCACAGCATCAAGAAGACTCAAGTTCTTGATTGCTTTGAGAGGAACACCCATCATCAATCAAGGAATGGGACCCCCCCAAGGTGACCTTCCAGGAAGAGAATTGGGGGATTAACTACCCCATCTTCACTCTTTTTCCTGCCCCAGATCTCTTGTTAGGAATCCTTTTGTCTGGACCCAAAAGGGAGCTAAAAGGGCTAAGATTCCTTTGATGTAGTCCATAAAATCAGGCTTCCAGGGCAGAGAACAGTGGAGAAGAGGGAGAGTTGATCTGGAGAGGGGTATTTGGAGACAAATATCCAACACAGGGCTCAACTAGACTACTAATAGACCAAAGCTGAGATAGAGCTCACGCCAGTGGGAAAGAGATCCAGCATGGGAGATCAAACATCAGAACAACAACCATGAACAAAGAGCCATGACAAGTTAGCCTTGTTCCATAATCAGGGCCATGATCACGGCAAGCTGACAGTGGTACCATAGCCATGAAGTCTCAAGGTGTCAATACAACCTTTGGCTGGGGTCACTGGGTCATTTTGTTTCCTGGTTATTGCACTAAATGATGTGTAGGAAACATCTGGAGACAGAACAAAGCCATCTCCACTGGGACCCAGATAAAACCGCACAAATTTGACAATTACAATCACAGATTCAAAGCTTTGGTATAGCCTGTGTCCTTCATCCTAACAGAAATGCTTGCTGAAAAGCTATAAATGAATAGTAAGTATTTTTGTAAATGTGTACTTTCTTTTCTCTTTAATACTTCAGTAACTTTTTTTAGACTAACCTTCCCACAGACAACTCTAAACCCTGAACACAAATTACTTTATTTCAGCTTCCTTGCAATATAATTGACATATAACACTGTGTAAGTTTAAAGTGTGCAACATGTTGATTTGATATACTTACATATTACAAAACGATGACCACCTTAGCCTTGGCCAACACCTCCAACAACTTATATAACTACCATTTCTTTTTTGGGTTAAGAACACTTTTTAGATCTACTCTCTTTGTAATTTTCAACTGCATAGTACAGAGCTATTAACTATAATCACCATGCAGTACAGTAGATTTCCCAAAACTTATCCATACTACCCATCTTAAAATGGGAAGTCAGTACTCTTTACCAACCGGTACTTTCCTAAATCTTTGTACATAAATTATGTGGAATTTGAAACAAAACAATAGTTTTATCAGAATCTCATCTCTAGAATCTGACTATAATACAACAAGGCAATGAGCAGAACCCAGCAGACAACAGCCAAAGGGTCACATCCAACCTGCATCTTTTTTTATAAATAAAGATTTATTGGGATGCTGCCATGGTCATTCATTAATGGATTGTCTGCTTTCATGCTGCAACAGCAGAGTTGAGTGGTTGTGACAGACATCATATGGCCGACAAGGCCAGCATGCCTACTCATTATCTGGCCCTTTACAATAAAGGTGACCAGCACATGAATTCGATTTGGGTTTTACAGTGGAATGTGATGTATGGTAACATCATGACTGATTGTCATTTGATATCTACTAGTCGACTCAAACTTGAGAAAGGCAGCAAATACATCTGTTGTGTTCTCCTATTCACAGCTGCATCCTCTTCACCACACAGGGCATAGAACAGAATGGTACCCAGTGATGACCGTCTGCTGAGTCAAGAAACCAATCAATGCCCCTTATATGCACAGCATATATGCACTTAGAGAAGGACTTAGACCCAAAACCATCATCCTCCAAATAAATTTCCCCTTAAAGAGACACAAAGCATTTACTTGCTGTGGAATTGTATAGCATTTGTCCATGACTGGCTGTGTTTGGGATTTTGTTCTTTATCTTTCTCTTTCACTTTGTTTCAAAAATCCTGATTTGAGCTGTTTGAGGAAGAGAAGAAGGAAAGAGGCATTTGGCCATCGTGCCTGAAGTACATGGAATGTCGCATCAGTCTGTTCTCCGCTGTGTTTCCGGAATAGTGTCTGGAAGGTTGATTTGGTAGATGAAGACTGACCCTGGACTTGCCCAAAGGTCTCTCAGTGCTTCTAACCCTCAGGCTTCCCTGTGGCCCTGAGCTACTGCCAGGACTTTCTTACAGTTTGTGGTACGAAGGGTGAGACCTCACTGTAAGCCAAGTGACTTGGCTTCCCGGTGTGTGGGCTGAGAGATAAGGTAAAATAATCACTTCAGAGAAAGCTCTATCTTCTAAGACATCCATTCATTTAATAATTGTTTACTAAGTGGCTATTCGGTGCTGAGCATTCTTCTAGTACAGGAGATGTGGCAAGAAACAAAGCAAGCAAAAATAAAATTCTTGCCCTCATAAACATTCTGGGTGTGTGTGTGTGTGTGTGTGTGTGTGTGTGTGTGTGTGTGTAAGAGAAAGAAAGAGAGGCAAATTTGTTTAGGGGCGCCTGAATGGCTCAGTCACTTAAGCATGCAACTCTTGATATTAGCTAAGGTCATGATCTCACAGTTCATGAGTTCGAGCCCCGTGTTGGGCTCTGTGCTGACAGTAAGAGGCCTGCTTTAGATTCTCTCTCTCCCCCTCTCTCCCTGCCGCTCATTTGCTCTCACTCTTCTTTCTCAGAAAAATAAATATTTTTTTAAAAAGTTTTTGTTAAGTAAACAGAGGATTCCAGATAGTGGTAAGTTCTATAGAGAAAACTAAAGCAAAGAAAGGTGAGAGGGAGCGTTAGGGTGAGAAGGGGGACGCTTCAAGTAGCACATCCCTTGATGTATTTGAAATATCTATTGATAATCTGAAATACAGCCTCCCTATTCACTGGTGGTGAGTAAATGAGCTCTTTCCTTAACATTCCGCATTATCAGAAGAAACATCACCATCATTGCTCTAGAAAGGTCGTTGGGTATCTGATCCTCACCTCAGGGATGAAAGGAAAAGAAGTCATTTATCGAAAACTCAGCTTTTCTGGGGCTTGAAATTGTTAGCACTGGCATAGTGCAATCCAACCCCTGCCTTGAGCTTTCTGTTTGCACCTTTGCTATGACCCATGGGGCCAAGCGGAGGTGGTAACTTGGTCCACCCAGAAAGTCAGGAACCAGAACACAGACGTTGACTGATGCAGGTTACTTGGTGACAAGCTGGCTAAACTGACGTAGACATTTTCTCATAGGCTGAGACATGTGTGTGAGCCAGGAAACTACTCTCATACTCCCTTCACTTCCCTGGGCATTATAGGGGCTGGTTGAAGATTTGGTTCCTCCAGCCTTAAGTGACTGGGCCTCTGCTCCACCTCCCCCACCCACCTGGGCACCCAGCAAGTCTCTGCAGTGGGGGTGAAAACTAGGGTTTCCCAGGCCTGGGATGCAGTCCAGAGCTAACACGAATAAAGTTCAGGATTTCCTGCAGCCTCTGCCCTCGGGGTTCCTCGAACTTAGCTGGTCCCACAGAGCACTCTTTGGAGCCCTCCAAATATGCACTGTGGTCCTTATCGTTTTCCTATGGATGGTTGCCCTTTCCCACACTGGAGGCAGGAAAAGAATCTCTTTATCTCCAGCCTCGTGCCTTCATCATATCTTCTTATCCTCACCCCACATTTGAATTGCAACTAAGAGTGTCCTTACGATTTTTAAAGATATAAAGCAACAAAGTCACCTCTTTAGTTCTCCTCATGAAAGAGTTTGAATGCGACCCTCTGCCCAAGTTGACCATTGGGGCTGCATTTGCCGTTTGGGAGCATAATAATCCCAACCCTCTTCTTGTATCTATGCCAAGACATACTGCATTGAAGAGAGGCTGAAATTCCCCTGAGCATTTTCTTTCTGATGTTTTAAATATTTGCTTATTTTTCCCACAGGAAACTTTACAGTTAGTGTGCGTTCCTAAGTTGATCATTTGCCCCCTGCGCTTCCCTCTTTAGAAAATCCCTAGGCTGCTCATTAGGGACGTTTCTCCTAATCTGACACCTCAGAGCAGAGACCGATGGTAACCAGTTTTCTTATTTGCTTGGTAAATCTTAGCTATTGCCTTGTTCGGGACTCCTCTTCATACATAAGACAAATCTCCAAAAGCCAACTGGAACCCATTATTTTTTAATCTTTCTTAGGTTCAAACTCATCATTTTCTCTTGACTGAAGGGCTCCCCGGGGGGCTGGCCATGTAACACAGCCCCACTGGACTCTCCAAGCCAATAACTGTGCACAAAAGTTTGTCTTCCAGTTGCACATCATGCACCACAGCAACATGAAGTAGGGACTCAGTGAAGATAAGCCAGAAGTAGTTGATGCCGACAGAACAAGGTTCCAGTTAAAACATTCCAGGGAGTCATTTCACAGAGGTTACTCTTTATTTTGAAGGGAGGGAGCACCAGTCAGAAAGTATAACCAACTAGCTCATATCTTGCCTGTCCGCCATCAGGATAAGCCAGTGAAACCTATCTCTACTGAAATTCTTAGCTTCACATTGTTGTCATAGGCAGTCCTGTGAGCCAGAAAATGGTACCGAATATCTGCAGAATAGATAGCCAATGTACCCTACAACAGCAGTGAAGCCCTTTGCAAGAGGGGCCAAAGGCTGGGGACATGCTCAAATCTTAGAAAGACTGTCAACAGACATGGTGAACTATGTGGAGATGCTTTCGTCGGCATCTGATCCCCGGAGTTGTCTGCTTCAGTTTAAGATCAGAGTGTAACTCCAGGCTAGAAGGCAGGAGATTCTAATGCTTCAGGAGCCCTTTTCATGGCTGAATCTCAATTTAGACTCAACTGAATTCTATGACTCACCTATGGAGAATCTGCTCTGTGTGTGACTGTGCTAAACATAGCTATCTCTTTATGTGACTCCCAGGGAGCCATTCACCACGGTCTCTCAGAGCACCTACCCCTGGACTGTGCTGTCCAAAGTCTGCATGGCCATACATGTGACCATCACAGCAGACACTGCAGGTGTTTCAAAGTCCAACAAGGGCCCTTGCTGCCTTCAAAGAGCTTGTGGTCTGCAGCAGGAAAAGACTGCTATGGAAGCAACAATGATGCTGGCAAAGTGAGCTTGGTAGCAAAATGGAAGTAAGTAACCAAAAAATGAACTCAGAGGTAACTCAAGATATGAGCAGTGATCAAACGAAGAGGGACAGAGGGGAGAAGAGGCAGCTGGTTTGTCTTGTGAACTGCCATGCCTGGTCTTAACCTGATAGGCATCAAGAATCATGCTTCTGGAAGGAAACACTGACAACAAGAAAAACTGGCAAACTTTTCAGGATACTGGAAGCCAGGTAGGAAGATACTTCAAATAGTCAAGGTAATGGATAAAGAGGCTCTAACTCATTTGTATAATAACAGTCAAATAGAAGAAAGGAAATGAAGATATTTGGAAGTTTATAAAAATTCATTTTGACTAACCCTAGAGTTAAAAGTGAGAAAATCATAAGAAAGAACTGTTGAACTCCAATCTTAATAACAGGGAAAAATATAGTTAAAGATTTGGATTACACAATGTGAAACTGCCATTTTTATAGGTTAAAAAATGGTTAATTATCAGTAGTCACATGAAATTCCTACTTATTTTACAATAGGTACCCTTTAGTAGCCCACTGTAGAAAACGTATGGCTCCAAATAAATTAACACTGAAAGAAATAAAAATTAACCATGAATACAAGCAAGTGGGAAGTCACTTGTTTGGCAGTGGGAACAGGTGCGTGCATGTTTTAAAGAGCAGACACAGTTCTTACAGGAGATTGCCTGGTGGAGAATCTCAATTGACTTTTCAGCCTAAGGCAAGGTTCCAGAGAAAAGTGGTTAGGTCAGTGAAATCCCAACACCTGTTTTGGAAGTAAAGGTGGGCACGTAACTTAATTCAATTTACAACCTCCTATACATCTCCATTTGGGGGTTTCCTCACCTAAAAATTTGTCCTAGAGTTCTTGACAAAGATTAATATCTTGCCTGACATTTTCCCTGAGTTCATTTTCTCTAACTATGGTCCCTTTGCCATAATACATACTGAAGATAGAGTTGAGGAATGGAGAAAATTTAATAAGAAAATTTAACTCTGTTAAGCAAAACCTTAAAAAGCTTTCCATTTCATGAGCATGTCTTTAGATCACCTAGGAAATATTCAAGATCTCCTGAGAATAAATGCTGTGAATTCTATTCAGAATGATGCAGGTTATAGAACCTCCATGATTTCACTTCCAAGTTCTAATCCATATCCATGTGCCTCCAAGGCTTTGTTCCCACTGGTTTCTTTTCTAGAAGTCTCTCCCTCCCAGTTCTATTCTGCTTGAGGAATGCTAACTCATCCTTTGAGTCCTGACACTGGGACCACCTCTAGAAACTTATAAATGCTCAGTTCATGCTTTTATTTCCATTGTATTGGGTTTGGTTGTCTACCAACATAAGTTTGTTTTTCATTCTTAGAGTTAATCAAGAGAGGTAAACACAAAAATGCATGCTCTTGTGTTAACCAGTAAAGCAAAGGAAAATAAATGTCCAGATTGTATGCTGATAATAAGCTGCATTTGTGTCAATGAGATAAAGCCAAAAACCTCACTACAAGAGTATGCAAATACTTTCATTTGTATATAAAAGAGTACATGAATTATGTATAATAGGAATATGTTGGTAGAGGCTTAAAAAATATTTGAAGGGATACCCATCAATTTCCCCTAGGAAATAGACTTTGGGATAATGAGAAGATTAGGGATTTTGAGAATAGCATTTAATCATTTCTTCTCTGCTTGACTATATTTTAAAAAGAAATCTTTTATTCAAAACCCAAAAAGAATCCATAGTTCTCCCATACTGGATCTTGGAAAATTGTGGTTCATTCAAGCTCCACAAGAAAGGGGGTATGTTCCAGGCGGTCACAACACCCACTTCCCAAGCTGGACACGCCTGCAAGCATGTTTCTTAGTGCTTCCCTTAGAGAGTACTCATCATTCCACAGGGAGGCCTCTGAAGCCAAGCACAACCAAATTAACTAGTTTGCGAAGCTGCACTCCACAGTCCGTGCAGTCACCATTTGGGGTGAATGAAGAAGCTCTTTAGGTGAGTTTTAGAGTGACCAAAAAGGATTGTTGTCCCAGAAAATCATAGGACCAGCAAAAATCTTAAATGCAATATTTGACATCATTGTACTAAGAATTAAGTAGCCATTTCCCAAAATAGGAACCTGGTCACATAAACCTTTAGGTCTGAGTCCGTTATCTGCTTGCCTCTCTTGTTCTTCCAATACCTCGTCTTCCATTTTCCAACTACCAATCTTCAACCATCCAATTCCAAGTCCTCTGTTATGTTAAATTTTGTAGCCCCTCAAACAAAGCTTTAAATTTACCCCTAAATATAAAAAAAAAAAGTCAAAAATTGTAGACATCCCTGCCTCACAAAGGACCTTGTTTCTAGGGTTTCCTTCTGTAGCGACCAACAAATAGTCAAGTGAATGATCATCAGATTCTCAGGCAGTGCTCCTAACCAGACTCATTAGGGTGCATTCAAAGTTGGGAGTGAAGAAGAGTGTTCTGGAAACAGCCTGACAATGAATGTGATCAGGCACAGGATTAAGGCATCCTTCCTGTCATATCTCATTTGGTCTACACAACAACTCTATGAGGTTAAAATAGAAAAAAAATTGTCCCCAACCTGGTCTGGGTGATGTATTCATAGCCTCCTTTCAAAAAGATATTGCAAGTTTACTGATCAAATGTTTGAAGGATTTTCTGATTCCATTTAATGGTATTAAGCCTTCTCAGTAAATCATCACCCACCACACAGCTGACTAATCAGTCAGAGTCTGGTGGCCATTTCTAATGACTTATTTTTCCTTCAATAATCAGCCAAATAAGGATAATCTACTTATTGTCTTTTCCTGTAAAATATCCTTACCAAAAGTGAATCCTCCTTGTCCTGTAAGAGGATTTCCCCCACTTTGTTGCAAGGTTTTCATAAACTTTTGACACAAGCTCATAACCCAACTGCCTAAATGCTTTTTAACTAAGTAGATACTATCATTTCACCATTTAACCCATAATGTGAAGTCAGAGATAGAGTCAGACCACAAAGGTGATCCATTTAATCTGAAACCCAAGCTCTTAAGAACTATTTGCCCTTCCCAAGCAAACTGACTTCTCATTCCTGTGCTTCTCATACCACAATGTTTGTGACTTTCAATTCCACTTGCCCACTAAAACCCTTTTCTCCAAGGCTTCCCTAGGATGTCAAGCATGCCCTTGGGAAAGCCAAACTCCAGTGGAGGGAGAGGACGGGATGGGCAGCCTGACTGTGTCTCCTGTGGATGATCCCTCCCTGAGAGGGTCTCCTTTACCTCCATAATACCACCATAACACAGGCCACGGGGGGGGGGGGGGGGCAGTTCCCTTTCATCTCCTGGGTTCCATGGAGACCAAGATTCTCATGCCTTTACCATAGCTCAGACCCTCCCTACACATTTAAACTAGGGTTTACTCTGAGCTGGCACTTTAGTAGAAGGTGCTCCTTCCTGTCAAGCCAGAGATCAGTTCAAAGCAAACTCTTACTGATGAGGAATATTAAAATTATAAATTCTCCTGCACTGGGGTCAAGTTCAGATCAGCTCAGCTTTTGAAGGTTAACTGTGACTTTGAATAAGACCACAGCTGTGGCGTTTTCTGTTTCTTCAGGAGAAGTTCAATCAAGCTGCTTATCACCTTCTACAGAATCCTCTTAACCCAGACTGGAATGTGGGAAGGGATGTGGAGTACCTATTGTAAACACATCTATTCTGGTGTGTGAGTGCCAGCTCCTTTTAAAGACAACTAGCCCAACAGTTAAGAGGTTTTTTTGGTTTTTTTTAAGATGGCCATTACCCATGACATTGCAAAAAGACGCACACATGGTTGATTTCTTTTCTTTACCTTGTCCCTTCTACTTCTAATCTATTAATATTAAAGTACTTGAGTGCTGTTTTAACTAACCAAGAGATTCTTTATCTAAAGGAGTACACTTCCAATGGGTTTCTTTTATGGGAAAATGAACTCATAAGTCATAGGGATAAGCTTCAGAATGACAAATCTGATAACAGAAGAGGCTTCTGGAAAAAACTCCTTTGCAGAATTTACACACGCCAGGCAAGTTCTGTGATGATCGACAGTCCTTCTCAACTTCATAGCATTTAGCGATGTCACACTGGTCGTCTGAACTGGTCAGAGTGAGCTACATATATGATCTGGCCCAGATTCTAAGCAGGAAGTGACTCTTGCAACCAAAAGAAATGTAACATCCTCCTCCCATGAACTCAGTGCAGGATGCTGACCCCAGAGATAGAGCAGTTGGTGGAGAGAATGCAGGCAGGCAGGCCTCCATGCTCACATTAAAGAGAAACTTGTGGGACACCTGGGTGGCTCAGTCAGTTGAGCATCCAGCTTTGGCTCAGGTCATGATCTCAAGGTTTGTGGGTTTGAGCCCTGCGTCGGGCTCTGTGCTGACAGCTCAGAGCCTGGAGCCTGCTTCCGATTCTGCATGTCCCTCTCTCTCTGCCCCTCCCTCGCTCATGATCTATCTCTCTCTGTCTCTCAAAAATAAATAAATGTTAAAAAATTTTTTTAAAAAGTAAAACAAAGAGAAACTTGCTAAGTCAAGGAGTCCAATGTCACCTCCTTAACTGGTTAGTATACAAGAAGCACCAGCACTTGGCAGAACACATGGAGAGAGGTAAAGGTTGGCTGATGACTGTGTTCAGTAGGGGTTCTGTTTTACATCAGCTACAGCCGAAGATCACCTAGAGGTAGTAACATGTGCTGACCATTCCTTCTGGTGCAGAATGGCACGAGATAAGGCATCATGGGACACAAGGAAGAGAATCGGTGGCATTTAGTGCAGGAGGCGACAGGTCCTAGTCTTCAGTCACCAGAATGAAAACCTTTGCCACGGGGCGCCTGGGGGGCTCGGTCGGTTAAGCGTCCGACTTCAGCTCAGGTCAGGACCTCACAGTCCGTGGGTTCGAGCCCCGCGTCAGGCTCTGTGCGGACAGCTCAGTGCCTGGAGCCCGCTTCTGATTCTGTGTCTGCTCTCTCTGCCCCTCCCCTGCACACACTCTGTGTGTGTGTCTCTCTCAAAAATAAACAAATGTTTAAAAAAATTTTTTTTAAAAAAAGGAAAAAGAAAACCTTGCCCAAAACATATTGGTGAAGGCAGGCTTTTCCTCAGAGTCTTTGTAAGAACTGAAAGTTTATATAAAATTCAAATTGTACATAGCATTAAAAGATGTATAGGCTTATAAATAAATAATATATATATACACACACACACACGTGTGTGTGTTATATACACGTGTGTACGCATGCCTCATTAAATACAAAGCAACTCTCATTCCAACCATTCTCAAAAAAGCATTTTAATATCTTCGTGAAGTATTAAGTTTAAAACTCCTCCAAACTACTGCATATGTAGGCCTGAGCTGGATAGCACTCACCTGCTTATTACACTCAGAATTTTATTACCCAAAGCTGATTAAACAGCTAAACAGTTTTTTTTCAGAACCCTATCTTAATAAAACTTTCATTTTGGGGGTTGATAGCATGGTCCATGTATAACTGACGCTGTGTGTGTGTGTGTGTAGATATATATAGATATGACACTATGTATGTATATACATATATATGTACGCATATATATACACACATATAAATACATAATAGGCACTACACACACACACAGTAACATAATGACTGACAAAATATATTTTTTTTTACTTCAGATCTCTATCAGTTAAAATTTAGCAGCTATTTGCTCTCCTTCTAAAAACAAGAACAAAAAAAATTTCTGACGCCCATAACCTCTCCATTCTTATCGATTGAATTGTGTCCTTCAAAAAGGTATCTGCTGAAAAACCCTAACTCCCGGCACCCAGTGAAGTGACTTTATTTACACATCCAATTAGGTTAGGATGAAATCATACTGACTGAGGGTGGGCCCTAAACCTAATGACCAGAGCCCTTGTAAAGAGAGAAATTTGGAACAAGGGCCTCACAGAGGGAAGACGGCCATGTGACGAAGGAGGCGGAAGCTGGAGAGAGGCAGCTGCAAGCCAGGGAACACCCAGGGTCGCTGGCAACGCCAGAAGCTGGAAGAGCCGAAGAAGGATCTGCTTCTAGAGCCTTCAGAGGGCGCGCAGCTCTGCCGTCACCTTGGTTTTGGACTTCTGTCCTCCAGAACCATTAGAGAATTAACTGCTCTTATAATCCAGTCTGTGGTCATTTGTTAGGGCAGCGCGGGGAAGCTACTGCAGCCAATGCACCCCTCATACTGCAACTCCGCCGGCGTCTGTAGGTAAAAAGCACAAATCATACAGCCCAGAAGGTGCTGAGCCTGCCTGTGGGCAGCAAGGAATACAGCCCCTTCCGGAACACTCCTCACAGTGAGGCTTCGTATAGCGACCACTTACTCAGTTCTCTGCTCACCAGTGATCTCATTTGCAAATGGAAATTCTTCCTTAGACCTTCTATGTCATCATCATATTCTGACTTCTTGCTTTTTCACACCGAAATACAGTGCGTGGGGGACTGTGTGTGTTACAACTTCTATGGGCTGCATGAAGCTGAGACGGACTGAAACAGGTCAGAACATTACACCTGGGATCTGAGAAGAAAATACATGGTGGACACACAGGAAAGGTTTACTCTTCGTGAGTGGTTCAAAGAAGAACCTGGAGGAATACAGAACTGGGCTTTCCACTAGAATTTTCTGCATCGATAATCTGCACCATCCAGTATGACAGCCATGAGCCACAGGTAGCTACTGAGCACATGGAATGTGGCTGGTTTGACTCATGACCTGAATTTCAAATGTAATTAATTTAAATTTAAATTTATTATTTTTCTATTTTTTAAATAAAATTTTATTTTTTAATAAAATAAAATATTTTTAATTATTATTATTTTTTATTTTTTAATGTTTATTTATTTTTGAGAGAGAAAGACACAGAGTGTGAGTAAGGGAGGGGCAGAGAGCAAGGGAGACGCAGAATCTGAAGCAGGCTCTAGGCTCTGAGCTGTCTGCACAGAGCCTGATGTGGGGCTGGAACTCACAAACCGTGAGATCATGACCTGAGCTGAAGTCAGTTGCTTAACTGACTGAGCCACCCAGATGCCCCAATTGAAATTCAATTTAAATTAGCACAGATCTAAAGTCTAAATAGCATGGTAAAGAGAGACTAGAAGGGGGGAAGGCCACATAGAAGACTCAAAATGAAACAAAACAAAAGTCTATTCAAATCAAATCTAATGTAAAAATTAATGGAAAACGACGGTTTGGACAGACTAAACAATGAAGTTAACAGATAATTATCTCTCGACCCTCTCTATGATCATGTGTTCCCAATATAAAGGAACTGGCCAATTGAGCTAAGTGAATAATCATTTTAAAAAGACTGACGGTCTATAATCACTAATCAAATCAGCCCAAACAGCTGATCTTGGAAACCCAATGGCTGCAGGCTTACAGATTAGAAGAGAAACTCAGAAAGAATTTTTCTCTGGGGCACCCGGGTGGCTCAGTCGATTAAGTGTCTAACTTCAGCTCAGGCCATGATCTCATGGTTTGTGGGTTCGAGCCCAGCATCGGGCTCTAGGCTGACAGCTTAGAGCCTGGGGCCTGCTTCAGATTCTGTGTCTCCCTCTCTCTCTCTGCCCCTTCCCCGCCCCCTCTCATGCTCTCTCTCAAAAATAAATAAAAATTAAAAAAATTTTTTTCTCATGTACAAAGAACAAAGGATTTAAAGAGGTGAGGGCATAAGATAAAAATTCAGTGTAGGTGGGTGCCTGGGTGGCTCAGTCGGCTAAGCGTCCGGCTTCGGCTCAGGTCATCATCTCACAGTTCGTGGGTTCGAGCCCCACATCAGGCTCTGTGCTGACTGCTAGCTCAGAGCGTGAAGCCTGCTTCAGATTCTGTGTCTCCCTCTCTCTCTGACCTTCCCCTGCTCATGCTGTCTCTCTCTCTCTCTCTAAAATAAATAAAGACAGTAAAAAAAAAAAAATTCAGTATAGGAAAAAGAGAAGATGGAAGCCTCTAAGATAACCCGAAGAAGTCATTAGCTTTTAAACAGGAATAAGCAAAGGACAAGAAGAAGGACAGGGGAACAAGGAAGGAGGGAGAGGATGGAAAGGAGAGAAGGAAAAGACGGGGAGGGAGGAATACACGCACACACAAACCCTGATCCATACAGTCAAAAGCTGCTGGCATTTATCTGGAGAAACCATTTGGGAGGACCTTAAAAGTTAAACTACTGTGACTCCTTTTGAAAAGAAAATCCCAAGATAGATGGCATGAGGAAATGTCATATATGGAGGTATCGGAACAGAAAGATGCTGGTGCTCACAGGCCAGCCAAGTCTAACCTAGAAATCTCCAAAGTCTGAGGCACACTACAACTGAATTTAGGAGCCAACATTCAGTCAAGAAACTCACAACAGCATACAGGTGATTTGCAATATTTTCTGAGCTCACCATCAAAACTAGGAGTTTCACTTCCGTGATCTGGACACAAAAACACATTGAATCTGGGCAAAAAAACCCTCAATTAACATTGCAAAAAACAATAGAGTGACATCCATGGGATGGGGGGGATTGGTAATATTGCTTATGTCTAAAGCAGAGAGGAAAGGGGATGAGTAGTATCTCTCAGTTGTAGGGATGGTGAAAATATCCCATATTTTAGAAAATGAAATCAAAAGCATGCATGAAATCTTGTAACAAATTTAGTCTCTCTTACATATTGAGAAATAATTTAAATTGTGTCAAATTTCATTGCCTTTTTAAAAACTTGGAATCCATGAGATGGGTGATTAAATAACCAAGGCTGTGTATTAGCTGTTTCTTCCCATAGCTCTTCTAATTCAGAAAATTCATTGAATATTCACTAAGTGTCCAAAGCTGGAAGTGCTGTGGGCACTTATTAAATGATTGCCGAATAAAATAATACACTACTTATTTAGAAGCCGATATTATAAACACCTGTCTATCATAAAGCAAGTGCTCATTTTTTCATAACCTTTTGATGGATTTCGCCCAGGGCCTTTCTTTGGTGATTGTGGTTCCCTAGCAACAGCTGTCATCCTAAGAGGCAGGTTGGCTCTGCCTTGGCCTCATCCATTGTCCACTCTTGTGGATTCCTAGAATTCCCCACAGCAGCAGTCCATACTGTTTCCATTTAAAGCAACTAAAAATGATGGTGAAATCAAAAACAAACAGTAAATTATCTTAAATATATTCACAAGCTGGCAAAAAAGTAAGGAATCCTCAGAGTAAAAAACTAAAGACAAGCAGCCAGAAAAAAAAAGCAGAGTCAGCTTTTGTGTTGAGCATATTTCCAATGAACTTGAGCCTTAGGGTTCAAGGTCTTGCAAGGTTTAGAAAAGAGAAGGCAAGGACCAGGGTCTTTTCAAGTTGTGATTTAGCAGGGATCCCCTTTATAAACCATGGAGCCCAAAGGCCATTCTCTAAAGGTTTTCTCTAGAAATAAACTCACTGCACCCTTCTCCCCAGACAGTGAAGACGTGCACTGTCTGGACCTTGACACTCAGTAGAAGGGGAGAGTCTCCCCTAAACATTTATGAGCACATGGTGGCCTTCACAGTTTGCAACCCTAATTCACACAATCTGATGTTGTCCAAAATATATCAAGTCAAAAATGTAGTTTAAGGTGACTCCAGAATGACAGTAGTACCACTTCCCTGGGAGAATCAAGTAGTTCTGTTCTCAAAAAACTACCTTCATTCCCAGAAACAGAAGGTAAAATATGGCCTCAGGGACAATAATGAATTGGAAGATAGAGCTGAATACACTACACCACATGAAATGTAGAAAGATAAAGAGATGGGAAACATGAAAGAGAGTGTCATGGTAGACAGAACAAGAAAGATTAACACAGGCGTGAGGTGAGTACCAGAAGGAGAGAGAGAAGCAATCAGGTAGAAACGATATTTGAAGAGATATAGCTGAGCACATCCATCCAACTATAAATAGGAAGCAGGATAAATAAAAGGAAATCTACTTTGGAGAGCAAAATGAAGACTGAATAACCATGAGAAGATGCTAAAAGCCTCTATAGCAACAAGACACGGGCTTCCAAGAAGTAGTGCTTAGCTCACTTCTTAATGACAACCATGGGAACTTGAAAACAACAGATACATACAATGTACTGGGGGGGAAATAAATGCCAATGCAGAAGTCAAAAACAACAACAGCTCTCAAGAATGAGGACAAAATATGGGGCACCTGGGTGGCTCAGTCAATTAAGTATCTGACCCTTGATCTTGGCTCAGGTCATGATCTCGTAGTTCGTGAGTTTGAGGCCCAAGTTGGACTCCAAGCTGAGAGTTTGGAGGCTGCTTGGGAGCCTATGGGGAACATCAGCGGGAGAGGGGGTGGCGAGGGGGTGAATCCCAAGCAGGATCCACACTCAGCACAGATTCCAACACGGGGCTCAATCCCTCAACCCTGGGATCATGACCTGAGCCAAAATCAAGAGTATCAAGAGTCAGACACTCAACTGACTGAGCCACTCAGGTGCCCCTAAAGTATCATCTTTTTATTCCATTTCCACGCCTGAAGTATTTTAACAGCACCACCCACGCCTTGCCTCAATTTCTACAACTTTGGCTTATGTTCTATGGATTTCCCACTCGATCGAATCTCCATTGTTTGGATTCATGGTGTTCATTCATGGTCCAACCTTCTCATTAGGTTTCAATACAGTTTCAGGTGAAATCAATTAACTTTTGATTAGCTTCTAATGATTTCATGGTATTTTAAATTACAACTATGGCTTCAATTACAGCTTTCATTTCTTTGGTACATACTATTCACCTGAAACTCTGGTTCCTTTAACTTAGCTGAGCTTGACCTTGTATTTCACATTAAGCTCACCTCATTTTTCTATTGCAGCTTGGACTAATCTATTTGAGCTTCTTCTTTTGTTTTACTCTAGTTCCTTCAGAGGTCAAGTATATTTAATTGTTTGATCAAATAACAGGTTCTTCTCTCTGATATTTATATCCTATATGTCCTGAGGTTGGTGGCTCCATTCTAAGCTTCTTCCAACCACGTATTATGAATGCAGCTGACTGCCTTACTGCTGAGACCATCATTATCAACTCAGGCTTATTAAGCACTCAGTGACTATATCAACATGGTGTTATGAGTCAGAGTCTCAGTTCTCAGTCACCATCGGTAGCCTGGCATAGAGTCAAGGGTCAGGAAATAATGAGATCAACCATGGCAAACAACTATACCTATGAGGGAGACCATATCTTCCTGTTGTTCCTAAGCTCTGTAGAAAGAGCATGAGTTTTATCATGAAAGGCTTTGCAATAATGTTTGGATTCTGCCATAGGGCAGCTAGGTGAGCTTGAAAAAATCATGTGACTTCTTTGAACCTCAGTTTCCTCTTCTGGGACATGGAGATTATCATTAACATACCCACTATTGTGCAAACTAAACATAACAGGGCACAGCAAGCCCTTCACAAGCTCTTCTAATCTGATTAATTAAATGTTTTCTGATTAGCTGAGTAATCTCAATTCTCCTTAAAAAAAATTTCCCTCCAAATTAAGACCCATCATGTGGGACTTCTTGACCAATCCTATTGACCCTTTCAATTAGATGATTAATAATTATATTTGGGTGCTGGCAATCCCCTGGTCCCCAAATCCAGTGAGAGAACTTGGGCAAACTATTTACCCTTCTGTCTAGCTGTTTGAGATATTTTAATAGATGTTTTTAAATAAAAAAGAAATACATATTTCTTCACATATCAAATAAATAAATAAGATACACTGTGAAAAATTTACTGGAAATAAAGGCATTCTAAATTGCCTTTTCCTATTGATTTCAGGCCAATCATTTAATTTCTATGACCCTAGTATTTATTTTTCTAATCTCCAGTTTCCCCACTCACTTAGGAGGATATTTTGAGGGTCATAATTAGCCCAACATACATTGGGAATTCACCCCTTATTAGCATCATTATATTATCAGGTACTGGCATTGTTGGCTCAGGCTACCATAACAACAACCATAGACTGAATAGCTTAAACTGCAGAAATTTATTTTCTCACAGTTCTGGAGTCTGGGAAGTCCAAGACCAAGGTGCCAACCAATATAGTTCCTAGTGAGAGCGCTCAGCCTAGGTTGCAGATAGCCAGTTTCTCACTTTGTCATCAGGTGGTCTTGCCTCAGCTTGGCTGCATGGGGAGGGAGCTCTCTCTTCATCTTGTAAGGCCATTCATTCCATCATGAGGGTCCTACCCTCATATTCTAATCTAACTTTAGTTGCCTCCCAAAGTCCCCTTCTCTAAATATCCTCAAAACAGGGCTTAGAGCTTCAACATAGGAGTTTCAGGGAGAGTACTTTCAGTCCCTAACAGGAATAGGACTTCTTTTTTTACTGTCATATATACATGAATATTGAGAAGAATCTGTTTTCAGTAGAAGAGTAGGTCTAGGAAATTTTGGTAACGTATACAGTGATAACATAATATATAACATAAGCAGAATCTAATTTAAATACTTTGAATTTTCACATTTAGGATCTCAACAAATATGACATTGTGACTCCATTTCTCTCAAACTTTGGTAAGTGATCTTTACTATTGTCTAACTTCCCGTGCTGTAAGTAAGAGGTCTGATGGTAGTCTAATTCTCTTTATGCCTTTTTTTTGCATTGGGAAGTTTACTATACTTTGTTTTTGTTGCAGCACTTTCTTAATGTTTTATTTTATTTTCTATTTTACTTTATTTATTTTATTTTATTTTATTTTATTTTATTTTATTTTATTTTATTTTATTTTTGAGAAGGGGGAGAAGCAGAGAGAGAGGGAGACACAGAAATCAGGCTCCAGGCTCTGAGCTGACAGCACAGCCATGGACCGTGTGGACACGTGGGCCATGAGATCATGGCCTGAGCTGAAGTTGGATGCTTAACCAACTCAGCTACCCTGGAACCCCTCTTTTCCTTTTCGGATTTCAGAAGATTCACTTGGATGGATCTAATACGTCGTTATCAGAAATACTGGAGTTAAACTCTTTCAGAACAAGATTCTGTTCAGCACAGGGAGGTTTTATCTATTGTTATTTGATCTGTATTTATCTTCTATATTTTCCTCTTCTCTTTCTCTGTAATTCAGATTATCTGTGTCTTCTATGTCTTGTCTTTTCACTATGCTTTCCATTTCTTTGTCTTTTTGATCTGAAATGCTGACTGTTGCCAGCATTCAATATTTTAGATGATCAATTTGACTGGGATGACATTCACCTCCTAACTTTCAATGTGGACATTTGGGGCTTTTAAAGAAGTTTCCAGAAATCTTTATACATTCTCTTATCTCCTTAAGACTCCTCATTATGTTTTTATTAAATCTCTAGGCTGTTTTCCCATCAATTCTGCCTCAATAGGATCTATGTAATTGAGGAGCTCAAGCTGTCATGTCCATGGAGATGATTCATCATTTTCTTTTCCTACACAAGTCAGCAACAAAGATGCAAATCCAGCTACTGGGTATCTGGGGTGGTGGAGGACAGACAGGCAGTGGAGGACATGCCTGCTCTTCCTCCTTGAGTAGGGCAGGAGTGAATAACTGCACAGGGCTGGGACCTGCGGGTTGAGAGGTAAACCTCCCCCTTGTCTGAAGACACCCCCAGGCACAGGGGGAAGGGCAGGCAGACTTCAGTCTGCTCTTTCTTCTCCCGCCTCACTCCCCCACCACATCTGCTGCAGCTGAGCCCCTGAACGGGCAGGTCCAGTATCCCTTTGGAAAGATATACTCTGACCAGCCAGCTGGTATAGGGAGACCCCGTGGCTAGGTATACCCAAAGCTATGAAGATTCTATAGAACGTATGATCATCTATAACCTTTCTGTGACCCCCGAAGACTGGAAGCAAATTTTATTTATAAGGAGTTGAGAGAAAAAATGGCAGGTTGAGGGTGTTGGTCATATTTCCCTCCCAAGAATCTATTATGATAAAGGGGAAAACCCCAGACATCCAGCCAGCAAAAGCAAATAGGACAGGTAACATCAAGGGGATAAAACCGTTTTTTGAAATGCAGATGAAAAATGAAGACTTGGAGACTGATTTAGCAAAGGAGAGGAGGCTGTCATTCCCTCCTACTGCAGGGTGGAGAGCCCATGCGCCCTGCACGAGTGAGGCCTGGAGGAGGGGGTGGGTTGAAAGTCTCCATCTGGGAAACAAGAAACAGGTACCAGGAACAGCTACTACTACCCTCAGGCAGAAGACTCACTTCCGGCCCTCTCCTGAAGGCCCATCTAGAGAAAGTAGTTTGTAAACCTAAGGATAGAGCGAAATTTAAAGAGGAACTTCCTAATGGTTCAGGAGAACCATTAAACATGAAAAATTGACTTTCAAATAATCCACAGGCCTGGATTTAGAATTTTATTCCTGTGTTCTTTGTGCCTTCCTGTTGGCAAACGGATGGTTGGACTCGGTTCAACAAGCAAGTGTGGAAGGCACTAGACGCTGACATGCTACTTCATGTCTGTCATACCTCTAGGATCATCTTATTATATAGTATATATCTCACCATATAAACTATTACATATCAAGACCCATAAAAATGCACAATATTTCCTTATTGCCTTTCATGACCCCTAACTGAAGCAGAAATAAAACCAGGAGACTATGATATATTAATAGTTTGTATCTTCCATATGTCTCTGATAGGGAACTAATAAATGAATTTAATAAAATTAAATGATAAATAATTAAACCCTTTAATATAAGCATAATGCCTGAAACCTGCTTATTAGAGACAAAATCAGAGACAATAATGATGAGCTAAATCCCCATACTTTATCTGGAGCATCAGTAATTTCTCACTAATGTCTATTTTTGACATCAGCTCTTACTCATGCACCCCTGGGTACCTCTAGCCTTCTAGAGTCTGGATCACACCACCAGATCAAAGACTTTTCTGGCCAAAGTCATCACACCATTAACCTTTCAACAAGAGGTGTTTCTGAGCCTCTCTCTCTCTCTCCCTATTTGTCTCTCTTGCCTCCTTACCTGCCCTCCCTCTCCCTCTCTTCCTCTCCCCCTCTCTCTGATATAATCCACTGTAGCATCTATGGCGTCAGGTCATGCTGACAAGACGCTTCATCTTGAATTTGCCCCTGGGCTACTGTCCTTAACATACTCATTCTGTCCCACATTTCCTGTCTCACTTCGCCTTGCCTGCAGCCATCTTGTTCTTCAGTCTACTACTTTGGCCGATCTCTTCTGTGCTGGTTCTTCTTAGTTCCTTGGTCTTCCTGGTCTGTACCTCCATCTATTTCCATAGTTTTTCTCCAATCAGTGTGCTGACTGACAGCATATGGGTATAGATATATAATGAGGCCACACTTTTCTGCTGCAACCCCAGGGCCCATGTAGCCAAGAGCTGGAAATCTCCTGGAGCGCCCCCACAAGGCAGTGTAGTGAAGAGATAAAGAGCAGGGATTAGGCCTGTGTTCAAAAGCTCACTCTGCTGGGTGCCTGGCTGTGGAACATTAGGCAAATCACTTAACCTCTCCAGGCTTCAGGTTCCTCATCTGGTAAATTGGAATAATAATAATATTATTACCTATTCTGATTGGTTATGAGGTACAATAAATGACTTATTATATGTGAAGTACTTGGCATAGTATATGGCGTGTGGTAAAGTCTATGTAAAATGTTAGTTATTATTAATGTTATGATTAATTTAGACAAGAGATTTAAAAACACATTTAATTTTTCTTCGTTCTGTTTTACTTAGCATGGTGGTGTTGTTCTTTCCTGGTCTTCTAAACCAGAACTGTAGAGGCCACCCTCTACTCTTTCTTTATACTCATTAACAACAGTCGATTTTACTTCCTACGCATTTCTCGGATCAGCCTCTCTCTACCGTGCCTCCTGTCAGCTCAGGCTCCCTGCTGAGGCTTGTATCACTTTGCATCTGGAATATTACAATAGATTCACAACTGGTTATCTTTCTTGTTTCCCCTTCTCCCTTTAAAAATAATTCTCTGCCTTGAAACCAAAGTGGTAACAGAAAAATTATGATGACGATGGTGATGATAATGATGGTGATTGATGGTGATGGTGGGGATAGTGATGGTGATGGTGATGATGGTGGTGATGGTGGATGATGGTGATGATGGTGGTGATGGTGGTGATGGTGGTGACTATCTCCATTTTCTATTCTCTAGTCATTATTTCTGTTTAAATAACCCCTTCTACCTACTGTCCCCTCCCCACTAGCCTCCATCCTATTTGACCATCTCCATCCCCCTCCCTTCCTGTAGACTATGAGGCTGGAACCCACAAATAAGCCAATAAGACATTTACTCTGCAGAATGGCCTGTGGCAGCTGGGTCAGAACACACAGGGCAAAAGACTAGCTGTTGGATCAGCTAAATCATTACTGATAAGAGACATCCCAACTGAATAAGGAGAATTGAGTCAATAGTCACAAACTTGGGGGACCCGCGTATTTCTCTCCACATCAATATTATGCCTTTATGTCTCTCAACATTCTAACACGACAAGTGACAAGGGCTATTGTAACTCACAACAAGTAACCCAACAAAGAGATATTGGCTTTTTATAATTGGTCCCAGAGACACTGTCACTCTAGTAACAATGAAATTACTCAAAAGAAGTCTTTTTGCTTTATCTATACATTGCATCATAACCTTTAACACCCATTATTAGCAATCACTATTACATGCTGAGCTAGCTGAGAAGGAAATGAACAAAGACTAAAATTTAAAAATCCCTAGGCCTTGTATTTGGCCCTTTTAAACTGCCTACCTGGTAGATAACACTATGCAGGGCCTTTTGAAAATGTCCTTTCTTTTATTTTTCTTTTTAAGGCCTGCAAGATCCCACCTCCTCATCAGGCTGTGTTCTTAGAGAAGGTAAATATTGGCACAGCGAGCACTAGCAGTGTTTCCAGTGAGGTGATGTTTTCAGATGTGTATTCATACTACAGAAAGGTTTAAGATACAATCTGTAAAATTTAGTCACAAAAATGGATTGTGCGACAATTTTGGAAAACAACTTGAAGGTGCATGTTGATGTCTTAAATTTATCATATCTTGGGCCTGAATAACTCTACTCTTAGGGTTTAAACCTATGTAAATAGTCTGAAATGATAGAAATAAGCTTGAATAACAATGATGGTCATCAGAGTAATGCAAATAGTAAGGAAAATAGTAATGCAAATAGTAAAGAAAAAATAGTAAAGACCTAAATGTCTATAAATAGGAAAATGACTAAGTAAATGATAGTAAAAAAAAATAGCCATGTAAATAATGTACTATTTTGGAGCCTTCCATGATTTTATTTCAGGTCAGTGCAACTTAACAAGGATGTATTGATGGCTTCAGCTTTCCAGCATCATTCCAATACCTCATTATCTAGTAGGCAGATATGTATAAAAGAATATTTAAAACAAATGGCAGTATTGACACAAAAGGGTAGAGGGGAGAATGGCAGGTGGGGAAGTAAGTAAGAAAGAGAACTAGAGAACAGTAGTTTGTACCTGCTGATCGTACACTAATGTGGTTATTTTGTTTGACACAGTAAATAGTTTATTGGGGGGAGTTTGGTGGACATAGGAGAGGCTTCTAATTGGCTTCTGGAAGAATGTGGCATAAGAGACCTGGTGGATGATAGACATAGCAACAAAACAGGATACCTTAGGGGAAAGTGTCGTCGGTTGGAGTTTGGTCCAGAGAAAGACACATAAGCAGGAGAGGGAATGTGGTGTTGGAGGCAAGATAGTCAAAACAGCTGGAGGGCAGAGCATCAGGTCCCAATCCTGAAGGGGTAGGTCCACGAGACCTGAAGTTTCTTGAAAAGCATACAGAGCCTTGATTTCATCTTGAGGGTGATGGGAAAGCACTGAAAGTGTTTGGGAACAAATTTAAGGAAATAGATGCTGAGTGTGGCATTAGGTATGTTGAGCAGAGACTACCACACACTTAGATGCAAGTCTAAGGGTCTGAGGAGAGAGCTGGACTAGGCACAAGGGTTTGGGGGTTACAACATTCGGATGGTAACCGAAGCCAAGGGGGTGGACAAGACGGCAGACAGGGTGGCAGTGGGTATAAAGGGCTTACAAGAGGGACAGGTGGAGGAATGAGATCCTCAAAGGATCCTGAGATGGGCTGGGCCAAGAAGAGTGGTGTCGCAAAATACAAGGCCAAGTATGTTTCAAAAAGTGAGTGAATGTGTCAAAAGTCACTGAGCACCAAGTGAGTAAGGTAAGCACGTGAAATATTCTGAGGTATGGAGCAGCAAGAGCATCAGTGACCATGCCAGAGCAGTTTTTGTGGAGTGTTGAAGACCAGCAGAAGTCATGGAGCACTGTGGCAAAGGGGCCAAGACAAGAAAAGAAGCAATGCTTTCAAGAAGTTTGGCTGGAAGAAGCTGGACAGGTAGGGCAGCATTGCAAATGACCACTCTGTTGGTGGGCTGATTTTAGTTCATTGTTACTATAAGATGGGATACTGGTATTCAACAATTGGATGCAGACGAGAATGATCTATTAAGGAAGGTGGAAGTTCAGGACAAAGGTGAAAGAACTGATACATAATGGATATAATGAGGTTCTTTGAGGGAGATGAGTAGAAAGGGGATACAGGAAACCTAGGCTGGAGAAAGACACATTTTCTTGCAAGAATGAAGGGACGAGGTGGGGTTGGATGGTTTGTAGGATTGGAATTTAGACGTTGGGGGAGAGGGGATTTGTTTAATGGCTTCTATTTTTCACAATGAGAAGGGGGCAGGCACTGGGCAGAATGGGGACAAAGAGGTGGAGACATGTGAGGAAGAAGGATAAGATTATAGGGTGCCTGAATGGCTCAGTCTGTTAAGCATCCACCTCTTGATTTTGGTTCAGGTTCATGGGATTGAGCCCCATGCTGGGCTCCATGCTGACAGCACAGAGCCTTCCTGGGATTCTCGTCCTCAATCTCTCTCTCTCTCTCTCTCTCTCTCTCTCTCTCTCTCTCTCTCTCTGCCCCTTCCCTGCTTGCACTCTTAATCTCACTCTCAAAATAAATGAATAAACTTAACAAATAAAAAATAAAAAAAGGAAAATATTGTAATATCTCAGAGGTTTGATAAGGGATGGAGGAGAAGACAGGATAGCCCAGAGGATAACTGATCAGCATAATTGCGTGGTTTTCCTCCAGTCAAGTCAACAGACATCTTTCTTATTTTTTTTTTTATCTCTAGAGACTTGTGAAGAAAATTCCACTAATTTCATTCCATCTACCAAAACATATCCCTCCAAGGATTCACTATAGAGATGTCCAAGTTAGCCAGGAGACCATTATCAGTGTTCCTAGATGTTAGGAGAAGCAGAGAAAAGTTGTGGCGAGAAAAGAAGGAGATGACAGGAGAAATTCCAATCAAAATTTGCTCTTACACACATTGGCAATCTCTTGATATGCCTTAAACATCGTATAGTGCTTTTTCAGTTAAAAGCATATTTTTTAATCTATTAATCCATCTCTTCCCCCCAATAACCTTCTCAAAATCATAGAGCATGTGGGACCATATTGAGACCAGCCTCAGGTTTTCTGAACTCTGAGCACTTATTTTCATATACTAGGAGACTTTCAGACCCACCAGAGTGGTGCTGGGATCATCTATGAGAAGGGTGTACAACATCTGACCCAAGGATTATTCTATAGTGAGGGTCTAGGGTTTTCTGTCATTGATGCCCTTGGACCCATTCTAAACACACACACACACACACACACACACACACACACTGTTACATTCAACAACAATAACAACAACTAAAGAGAAGTACTCTGAAATTGACTTGCAGACTCAAATGCTTGACTCAATGTCAAGAAGAGACATGAAATTATTTCCTGCCTTATCTGGACCAAGCAATTTCTTGACCTAGCGTGCAATAGTAAGACAATGCACATGTTATAAGTAGCAACATTCTCTCCCTCTCTCTGTCTCTCTCCTGCTCCCTCACATGTCCTTGGGCTCCGGGGTGTTCAGTGAGGTAGTCAGTAGAATAGTGCTCTTGAGGAGAAAAGCAGCAGAACTCCTTAGTCCTTCCTGTATTCAAGGATCTTCTCTCAATTTTTTTTCTATCAATTAGAAGTACTACAAGCAGGCCTGTTCCTTTTGTGAGGGGGAATCTCCCTTAACCATCACTCTCTTTGAATCGTATCACAAGATACTATTTTTTGTCAAGTCTTGGGTTATCCTGTACCAACAGGTAGAAACTGATGTCATTGGTTGATTATTGTCTTCCATGGGGGTCATCGTCATTGTCATCAAATCCTCCGCCATGATTACTATCAAAATGTAGACTGTGGAGCAGGAAGGTCTCCATCTTGCATGAAGAAAAATTAAACATTGTATATATCTGACTTCACAAGCATTAATATTCAGTTCCTGGTAACTACATAAGAAAGTCTCACATATAGGTTCTTCCCATTAAAATCGAACCAACTAATTTTGAAGTAGGTCCAGGTATTACAGTCAGGCATAGAGTCATATTCGGTAACTCATTGGCTGTATGAACTTAGTTAAGTTACTTAACCTCTTTGAGCCTCAGTGTTCTGTTGTAAAATGGGGGAGATATCTCCTTCACAGAACTCTGGGAGGATTAAGAGATACTGGAGGTGAAGCAATCATGGATGTTCAGAGACGGCTCTCCAGCCCCCAACCCCAGCCCCCTCCTGCTTCCTGGAATCAGAAATACTCCATCACAAAATATTACTTAAAAAATTGAAATATTTGGTGAGAAAAATAACTTTGCAGGTGCCTGTGTTATTTTTGTTCTGCTCTGCGAAGACAAGACAGCGCCGGACAATCTTTTCCCAAAGCCTAATTAGAGTTTTTCCATTACTGTATTTGTGTTTGTTTTCACTTCTTTTGTTCAAGTTAGGTTTTCAGGCGACCAAAATGAAACGCTCGCCAGAGTCATCCTTTGTAGCAGTGATGACACAAATTACATTGTTCTTCAGGGTTTAAAACACCCAGCCATTAAGTTTAACTATGTGCACTTGGCAAATCGTCTCAAAAACAAAGCAGCTGTTTCCCTTTTGTTCGTTTTTTATAAGCCTTGCTCAGCCTTAAAGATGTACACACTCCCATTGGAAACCCACGGAAATACTGTGAGGTGGACAAATGCGTTTACTGGTGGAAAGGCTCACTGTGATGGAAAGACAGTGAGGCACTGAAGCCTATTTTCAAGAGATTCAGTATTTTCTATTTGTTAAGCAATCCAGTGCTAATGGTGTGTGAGGCACTATTGCAAGATGAGTAATAAGTTGTTTATTCTTTATAAGGTAAGTACTATTATTATTCCCAGTTTGCAGACGGAGAGACTGCAGTATAGAGAATTTGACAGTTTGACCAAGACCCTGAAACCCCAACGGGCAGAACTGGGGAGATGGACCCACACCGACTGGCTTCACAGTTCCTGTTTCAACTAAGTATTTACATCCCTCATTCACCATCTATTCTATTTGCTTCATACGTTCATCATTTACGTAATGCCTCCACTATTCTGGTCCATTACTTAAAGGCCTGCTGCTATTGCCCTCTGGTGACTACGTCTCTACTCCAACAAAGATGGCAACCCTTAACTGGCACCACTGTTGGAGCTACCCACAGACATGCCTGTCCATGGGGTAGGGAACCAGTAGGAAACTTGACTCTGCCAATAATTTATAAGAAGTCATGCACAGACCATGGGCAATGTGATTATAGCTGGGGGAGGCCTGGGAAAGAGACCGCAGACCTAGTCTGTGCCTCCCATAGTGCTCATCTTCTCAAGTCCCTGTGGTGAGTCCTTCCTGCCCATGACATTCTCAGCTCCCAGATCTTCTCAGTGTGTGTGCATGAGCATGGGATTATGTCACTCTTGCCACCAGGCAAAACAGGGCATTTGAGTGATTTAGACAGAAGCACCCCCCTGGCAGATGGCTGGCGAGAGTATTTGGGCCAAGAGCATTCTCACTTTGGGTCATGAATAGCTTCAGAGATCACCTGCTGTGTCCTGGCCCAATCACTAGTTCCTCGAAATGCAACAGTTCAAGCCAACAAAACACTGCCTAAGCATCCACTGACAGCCAGGACCTATGCCAGATGCGGGGCAAACAAAGAGAACTATGGCAGACTCCTTGGCCCCTATGGTCCATGTCAACAGCAAATGTCAACATCACATTATACATCAATGCTGGGGTTATACCTAGTACACCAGAGAGCAGAGAGGACTCACCCAGCCCAGTGGGGGCTTCTTTAGAGAAGGTGCCCGAGCACAGTGCTTGGCATATAGTAGTTACTTCAGTAAATACATATAGAATGAATGAATGAATGAATGAATGAATGAATAAGTGAATAAATGAACAAATGCCATGCATACATGTCTTTAAAAAAGAGTAGCATGATAAGACCAAAAAAAAAAAAAAAAAAAAAAAGATCCTAGGCAAGAATACCATAGGTGAAGCCCAGAGATAGGAAAGAGTTTGTATCTCTGGGAAATTTCAGTTCAAATCCCAAGGAGGGGAGTAGCAGGAATGGAAGTAAAAGAGTCAGGAGCAAGATCGTATTTTATGATAAGGAATAGGGATGTGATCCAGTGGGTCCCTGCTTCTCAAACGTTAGTATGGATACAGATGACATTGAGATCCAATCGAATTCAGGAAGTCTGGCTGGGGCCTGAGAGCTCTGGCTCTACAAACTCCCAGGCTCTGCTGCTGCCGGTTCGTGGACCACACTTTGAGTAGCAAGGCATTAGGAGGTGGATTTGGACAAGGAGATTGACCCCTAGTAGGTAGTCCATAACTGTTAAATGAATAAGAATATTAAAGCACATGCATAGTAACAATGATTAATTACAATCTCCTGTATTTCACAAAGGGAATGGAATAAGCATGAATCATGTACCTTTAATATACTAGTCGCTGCACTAAAGTATCTGACAAATATTATATTATATT
Organism: Suricata suricatta; assembly: GCF_006229205.1. Classification (NCBI taxonomy): domain Eukaryota; kingdom Metazoa; phylum Chordata; class Mammalia; order Carnivora; family Herpestidae; genus Suricata; species Suricata suricatta. The sequence goes on along the minus strand of NC_043703.1, from coordinate 12,771,440 downwards.
ATTTCTTTGAATAGAAATGAAAGTCCTGGCTCAAACTGTATCACCTTTAACTAAATGACTAGTATCACTGAACAACAGTTTTGAGTGACTTCTAAGTAGAAATGACCATATTTAAGTGAACCCTCAACCAGAAATATTTAGCATTATGTAAACTGTTTATGCTACATATTTTAATAACACAACAGCATTTTCTTTTGAGTCATAAGCCCAGATACATTTTAAAAGTCCATAGGGGTCCCTGGGTGGCTCAGTCAGTTAAACGTGGGACTTCAGCTCAGGTCGTGATGTCACGGTTCGTGAGTTCGAGCCCCGCGTCAGGCTTTGTGCTGACAGCTCAGAGCCTGGAGCCTGATTCACATTCTGTATCTTCCTCTCTCTCTCTGCTCCTCCCCCCCACACACTGTCTCTCTCTCTTTCTCTCTCTCTTTCTCAAAGATAAATAAACATTAAAAAAAATTTTTTTAAGTCAACCAAGCCACTACTCCCATCTTTAACGCTTGTTATCAGGGTAGAAATTAGCTCTCGCTCAAGCACTTGGCCACCACTATGCAACTACCAACGCCAAACACAGGCCCAGATCTCTAATTTACATTCAGAAGTGCACCAGCCTCTCCGGCTAGCTAGCCTGGCGTGTTTGGGGTTAGTGACACCACCTAAAGCGAGGTTGTTTGGAACTATTATTTCCAGAGGGGGAAAGACAGAGCAGAGAGGAGCCCCGGGGAGGCACTGGGTGGTCCCTGATCCCACTGAGACTGCGAAAATCAACCCCTTCTTTTCCGTTCACTTCCTCTTGTGCTTCCCGTCAGCCTGGCTGACCTTGTTTACCTTGGGAAAGAGGTCTACAGGGGGTGAAGCAAAGGAAATAAAAACAGAGGGAAAAGCAGAAATACCTGAAAGAAGGTCAGACACAGTGATGCTGACTCATTTCTATTGAAACCAAACCTTTTGCCAGAAGAGGTCAGGAGGTCTTACAAAATAGGCCTGTGGGCTTTCTTTATGCTGTTATGCTCGGTAGCACAGAAAGAACTCAGCAGAGGGAAGGAGGAGGGTGAAAGCAGAGGCTGGAGTATTAGGCCAGTGTGAGTTCAAAACTCCCGTCACTGAGACACACGCTTTGGGATATAAGTAAACATATTTGATCGCTCTCCTCAACTTTAAATTTATCTATTTATTTATTGATATTCATTATTTTTGAAAGACAGAAAGAGACAGAGCATGAGCAGGGGAGGGGCAGAGAGAGAGGGAGACACAGAATCGGAAGCAGGCTCCCGGCTCTGAGCTGTCAGCGCAGAGCCTGACTCAGGGCTTGAACTCACGATCTGTGAACGAACCTGAGACGAAGTAGGAGGCTTAACTGACAAGTCACCCAGGCATCTCTCAACTTTAAAATTAAGAGAATATTAAAAAATAAAATAAAACAAAATTAAATTAAATTAAGAGACTATCATAGAAGATTCTCTGGATCTTTGATTTTACATCATCCTTTCTGGCTCATTTGGTAACCGCCCGCCTCCCATCCCACCATGGAGTGAAGCCCACCCCATTCCCCGAGAGTCAGGGAGAGCAGAGACTCAACCCAGGACAGCCAGACGCCCGGACCACCACGATCATTCACAGGCCTCGAACCAGGGGCCGGAAACATCCGCAGCGCCCGGGCAAACTGTCATTAGTCCCTGCTCCCACATCCCCCAAACCGCCTGGGTTCTTGTTCTGCCAGAAGCCTGGATGTTTAGCTGATCCTACGGTTCCATATGCCTAAATAACTCTTTTTTTTTTAAATCAAATTCACCAGCGCTGGTTTCTGTTGCTTGCCACAAGGAGCCCTAAGTGATGCAAATACTTAATGCTGTGAGGATTAGCAATAACATAGCAGCTCTCGGTTTAAAGGCTCAGTGTCTGGTCCCAAGAACTAACATTAAGGAATAACTTAAGGTCACCTCACAAGCAATCATTCCTAGGAAGAGTCACAGAGCTCATGAGTCTATGCAGACTCACGGTGTTAAGTCACAGGAGTGTCCCTTGGCCGTTCTTTCCGTAGCTTAATTAACTGAGAGGCACAGAAAACTCTGGAGATCAAAATTGCTTTTCCCTAGTAGTCTGTCATCCCTCTTGAAATTCCCCCCGTTCATGTCATGCCTCAAGTTTAATCATAAAGAAGCACTTGCTTAAGCGCTTACGTATGGTCCATCCTTGACCCAGTTAAACGTAGAGTATCAGAATATACATAAAGAAGTGCTTATGTGTTCTTTCTCCTAAATGCAGGGGACAAATGTTTGACCAATCTCGAGAGAACCTGAAACTCACTAATCCTAGTATATCATTTGTGACCAAGGTTTGTCATCATAAATATTTATTTTGTTAAGAGATGTTGTGTCTTAAATAGACTTTATTTTTAGAGCAGTGTTAGTACAGAGAGGATTTGTCTGTGTTTTAAGATATTTTATTAGCACTTCCATTTTTCCATTATGATAAAACATAATTCTACAGCCTTGGGAAATTTTTCATTCATTAAATTTCATTCAACATAAGAGAAGATATCAGGTATTTTCATAATAAAAGACGACACTTCCCCCACCATTTCGAAGCCTGTAACCCACCCCTGCAAAGCCCTGTACGCCCCCCTCAGAGTGAAGCCGTAAGTTTTATGCCTCCTCCTGCGGATTTATTATTTATTTGTTATATTACAGAGGCATGCTTCCCCTGGAGAGCTCAAGGCCATGGGCAAAGGACTTTCGTCTTCTTAGTTATAAACATCCTTCTAACTTTACAATAGCCCCAACAGCAGAATGTCAAGGGCAGCGAGAAAGCAAGAGGGAGTGAAAACTACATTCCAGGAGCATCTCAGTGTTCTGTCTGGTGCTACTTAGGAGAATACCAGAGCAGTCCTCGGTTTAACAAGGACGCCTTGAGGTCTTTGGGTTTTCCTTCCATAAGAAAATAAAAATGATTTTATCCAGAAATCGGGGGGCGGGGGGATAACACAGAAAATGTTACAAGTAGAGAGCAGGTGCTTAGGAAATGCGCGGCCTCCGTAACGGCAGCAGATAATATCTCTGATATTTACAGAGTGTTTACCACGTGTCAGGTTTCTCAGCCCATCCCAGTGTCCTCCACAGTGGGGTGAATCCTGTTATTATTCCCACTTTACAGCTGAGAAAACTAAGGCTCACAAACTTGCAGAAACTCATGTGATAAATGGGGGAGTTACGATCGGAGTATCAGAACTTAACCCTCTAGCATGATGATATGCTGCCTCCCTTCCGATGATTCATTTGGCTAAGTCATTAAGCCACCAGCGTTCAGGACAAGAGCAAGGCAATAAAGGGGAAATGCCGTGGCCATTTTCCAGAGCTGCTTCTCCCTAAATAAATCACAGCAGAAGAAAAATGTTTAAAAATAACGAACTGGCACTCAGAACAAGACCAGGGCTGAACTCTGTTTCGACCAGATGGAGCCAGATTTCTAAGATGGCCCTTGGCTTCCCACTTCCTTGTGTGCACAACTCAGTAACGCCCTCCCCTTGACTATGGGCTGGACTTAGTGACTCACTCCTGGTGGACAGTGATGGGACAACACTTCCGAGAAGTTACACGAGACAGTGCTTTCCATCTTGGGCAACCTCTTTCATACGTGTCCACTCGGAGGGAGGCCAGCTGCCAAGCTGTGAGCTGCCTCGTAGACAGACGCACATGGCAAAGAATTGACGTCTTTGGTCTCTACTGCAGAGGGCCTGAAACCTGCCCAAAGCCACGGTGAGTGAGCCCACCCTTTCCTGTACCTTCTCTTCCACTGTCTGCTCAAAAAGGGCATGTGAACTTCCCATCTCTGCCAATGAGCCAGTTGAGAAGAAAAGATGGGTTTATGAAGGGAGGTTCATGTTGCACCACCACGGGCCACCATCAAAGAGCAAAGCAAAGCAGGGTCATGTGTATTTTTGTATCTTCAGTTTTAAAGACAACAGAAAACTAACAAACACTTCACATGGATTATATCAACTAGGTCTGCCAACCCGTTTCCCAATTCTCATTTTACAGACGCCAAATCTGCATCTGAGGGAGGTTAGGGCCCTAGACAAGTATTTCCATGACTTTCTTGGAAAATGCAAAGGAAAGGACTGAAACTGAAAGCCAGGTCTTCTGACTCCAAGTCCCATGATCTTTAGAGCGCATCTGGAGTCCACATGTTTTCCCCAGGGATACCTGCTCTTCAAAGCCAAGATGCCCAGGGGTGCCTGGGTGGCTCTGTCAGTTAAGGGCTGGCTCTTCATTTTGGCTCAGGTCATGATCTCGCAGTTCTTGAGTTTGAGCTTCGCATCAGGCTCTGTGCTGACGGTGTGGAACCAGCTTAGGATTCACTCTCTCCTTCTCTCTCTACCCTCCTCTCTCTCTCTCAAAATAAGTAAATAAAGATTTATAAAACCCCACCAAGACACACAGGCCAAGTCAACTGAGTGTGTGGGGGGGCCTAGTAACTGGTCAGCCTGGCCAGACTCCTAAAGGCTAAATGACTCTGTGCACCTGCATCAGGTATGAGGAAGACAGAAAGCCAAGAGACAGGATGAGTGTGCACTTGCTCACACGTGCACTCTCTCTCTTTCTCTCTCCCTCTGAATGTGATTTAAACAGGAGGTGGAAGTTCTGAAAGCCATCACATTGAAGGAGTTTTGATCAAGATCTACCTGGAGAGGAAGCTTCAGGAACACTAGAAAGATTGGCCCAGAGACTCGCATCTCTTCCATCTTGTTCCCTTAACCCAGTCGCCATGACAAAGGGAGAGAGAGGGACAGGGATCAGCTTTGTTCCAGGCTTTGCTTCTAGGCTATTCCTTATACTTTGTGTGGACTCCATGGGGGATAGAGGGGGATGAGAGGAACAGGACCAAGGGAGGCCTTCTGTGCACTTGCTACAGATCCAATCAACCACTCAGAGGCAGGGCTCTCGCTGAGCACCCACAAATGCCCAGCCTGGCACTCAGTTCCACGGGCATCCAGGAGGTTTCTAACACCCCTTAGAGCCCCTGACCTCAGAGCATTTACAGTCCAGCGGGCAGGAATGACCTACCTATTTGGAATACAGGTGCAGTCAAGCGCTAAACCAGCTGAGTAACTGGATAAATGGTTTGGGAAGAGACTAAAACAGAAGCGAAAAAATAGAAGGTGGGGATGGAAATCAGAAATCTGACACCAGCTCTGCCACACATTCTCAAATACCTGGTAGTAAACAGCTTGGTTTCAGCATCAATTTGGTGGCTGCACCATCAGGCTCCAAAATCTGGCTCCACGATTTCTGATTGATGTGATCGTAGGCATTAAGTTATTTAACCTCTTTATGCTTCCTTTCTTACGTGCACTATGGGCTTTATAACAGCACCTACCCCGGAGGCTGAAAGGATTACAGGAGTTAGAACAGTGCCTGGCACTGTGTGTGTAGCAATGTGTTATTTTACCATTCTACCTCCTTCTAGTTCCCTATCTCTAAATTGGGTCCAGGATTTACTAACTTGCTTTGAATGAACCAAGGTCTTGCTCTGATCTTCCTTTAAATAACCTACAAATTGCCATATCACACAAATGTTTTGTTAGTGCTGTGGGGTTTGGGTTTCAATTAAAAATTCTCTGTCCCCAAGGACACAAATCCTGTTCTAATAACATTGAAGATTAAAGAGAGTTTGAAGCTAAAGTACAGTTGGTTTGTACAATTGAAAATAGCCTGAGAGAGTGTGGATGCATTTTTTAAAAATTTAAGTGCATTGTCATTGAAAGGTTATTTTTTGTTTGGAAAAGAATAAAAAATCATTGTCACACCATAGCAACCAGACTGGTAAGGGATACAGAACAGGCTGACCTGATAAAAATATCTGTGAAAATGTCCAGATTGATGAAATGTGCTAAAAATAAGCTTAACAAAATAGTGAATGAAACAAAATGGGCCTAATTTTTCAAACACGCCTTTTCATGTTTTATTTTTTAAAAGCTAAAATCTTCATCTTGAAAATGATTTTAACATTGCCGTCTGGTAAAAACGAAGTAAAAAGTCCTAGATTTTGGACAATAGAAGGATACGTTTGTGGAATTAAGAGGAAAAAATTCAGCATTCTACAATAAAACAAATACATATGTTGGCCAAAGTTTAGAGTTTATACTTCTGCATACTAATTCTTCAAAGCAATCACTTTTACTTATTTATTTTGTTTGTTTGTTTCAAGTTTTTATCTAAATTCTAGGTAGTTGACATAGAATGTAATACTGGTTTCAGTAGTAGAATTTAATGATTCATCCCTTACATACAATACCCAGTGCTCATCACAAGTGCCTTCCTTAATACAAAGCAGTAACTTTTTAAACACCCTCATGCTTTACAGTAAACTAATTTATTTCCCCCCACTGTTATTATTCATTTCTATTTTCAGGATTTTGAAGCAGATGGACACTGTTGCTTTGCCAGTCTTAAGAGAAAACAGAATTTTGGGGGCGCCTGGATGGCTCAGTCAGTTAAGCCTCCGATCTCACAGTTTGTGGGTTCGAGCCCTGTGTTGGGCTCTGTGCTGACAGCTCAGAGCCTGGAGCCTGCTTCGGATTCTGTGTCTCCCTCTCTCTTGGCCGCTCCTTTGCTCATGCTCTCTCTCCGTCTCAAAAATAAATAAACATTACAAAATTTTTAAGAGAAAACAGAATTTTCAATGATAAATTCCAACTTTAGATAAGTGAAAGCCTACCCAACTCCAACAAGGAGACTGAGGGTCTAAAACAGGAGAGTTTCAGAAGACGAACTGCCAGCATTCATTAGAATAGATTTAGAAGAAAGCTTACTTCAAGTCTGGAGTTGATCAAGGGCCCTTTGTGTTTCCGGTTAGACCAACAGCACTGAGAAGTGATCTGAGCTACTCCAAAAGAGTTTTGGGTATTTTTACATTTTTACGGGCAGAAAGGGCAAAGAGTAAGCTGCTTTCCATGGGGCCTCATGTTCTGTCACTGCAAGGGTATGCTGGGTAACACTTTACAAACCACATCTTCATTCATTCAACTCATTCAACAACTATTAATTGGGTTGGACACATAGGGGAGGGGCCACACATTGTTCTAGAACTTAGAGATGTGAAAATGAATAACAGAACTCCCGTCTTTAAGAGATTTGGAATGTTTTAGGGAGGAAATTTGGGCATGTAAACAAATAACATTATTTTGGGGGATTTATGATATAAGTATGAAGATCATCTTAAGAGTCCAAAAAGGAGAATAGGTGACTCTCCCTGAAAGAGACTTAATACAGGGGTGATAATTTTGCTGAGGTCTAAAGATTGGTTTATTTAAATGTGGTCTAGGGTGGGAGTATCATTCCAGACCAAATGAACACTAACAGGAAGGTCATGGAACCATGACATGGCTGTGGCTGGAGTGAAGGGTCCACTGGTGGGTTTTCAGGGGTTCCGAGAGGGGACCACATTGCAGAGGCTGGCGAGAATTGTGCAGAGCTTGTGTGACATGTGAAGGAATGTGCTCTCATCCTACGAAAAGAACCTTGATACAGGGTGGTTAAGCCAAGGAGTTAAATGCTCATGCTTGCACTTATATGAGCTTCAGGCGCAATTGAATCTAAGTGGAAAGCAAGTAATGAACGCGTTCAGGAGGTCACTAATTCAGTTGGCAGGTGAAGAGGACATGAAAGAAAGCACTGTAAATAGACATATTGGGTGGGGGAGGGGAGACATTGATATTGGCAGGATTTAAAGACCACACATTTACTGTGATGGGGATACATGAGGGGCATGGGTTTGGATGTACTGAGGATAACACAATAGGGCAGT
>NC_043703.1:12745551-12763537 GCF_006229205.1 Suricata suricatta | reverse complement strand
GTCTAATTGTTGTTCTTTTGTAAGCTCCTTTTTTTCTTAGGTGGCTTTTAAGGTTTCCTTTTTCTCTTTGATATTCTGAAATGCCATTATGATGTGTCTAGTGTTTATTTATTATTTATTGTTATTTAACTTGTAAAGAATTTAGATTTTTATAGTTACTGGTTGGGTTCTCTGAAAGTAGACAATGCGATAGAGTATGGAAAGCACCATGATTATTAGGGTGCCAACACCTGACCTCTATTTTGGCAGGTACCATTGTCCTCACTGCCATCATCAAACCCAATTGTACAAGAGCCTCTCTCAGTGTCAGCCCTGGTCTTCAGAGAGCCACCATGGGACATTTAGTGATGCCCACACTCTTCTCCTTACCACATCCCATGTAACTTCGGTAAATGGCATGTCATCTAGTTTTTTTTCTGTAGAACATATCCTGGCCATACATGGAATACCTGTTCCTAATTACCCACTTCCTTGAGCCTTTTAATCCTCTCCTCCTTGACAGTTCTGTCTTGGCACTGCCTACTTTGGCAACTCTGGCATTTCAGTCTCACTTGGCATGGGCTATAACTTTTTCCATGCTTCTAGGAGCCATCCTAATAGCAATCTTGAGCCATTTCTTAGAGTCCTTGCCAGTGTTAATCTCATCTATTCTAGAGCACTACCAAGTAAATAAACTCACCTATCCAATTTTATGTTTTGGCTCTCTTGATCCAGTACTCTCAGAATCCAATCCCACACATACTCTCTGGCTCCTGCCAGTATATGTGGATAGGTCTTGCAACAATTTTGGGGTATGGTCTTTCTACTCCCTTATCAGGACCAGCACATCACCATCTGTTTTAAGCTCTTCCTGAACACTAATGATTGGCCTTGTGTCCAAGAAGAGATATGGAGGCAAGTCCTGGGAAGAGAGAGAGGACATGTCACCTTGAGGGAAAGAGTACTGAACACTAATTCCACCTCCCCAGTGGATATGGAGAGTGAGGAGGCTTACTCTTATGGGGAAAATTGGCAACATCTGCAGGTTCAGAATGTTGCAGAAGACTTGAGAAGTCAAAATCTTCAAGGGCATCTTCCTACATGTCTCTATATTGTGTGTCCAGGTCCTAGACTTTCTCAACTTAGCATAACAGAACTGCCCTGGTTAGACATTTGACTGTCTTTGAAGTTTAGCCATCATATTCTTAAGGTCTAGGCTTGGTCCTCATTTTTCTTTACCCTCCTGCTAGAGGACATGAGAGCTTCTTTTTGAGCAACCAAATGAGAACCTCTCCCCCAATTTTCCCGGCTGGTTTTCTGGTACCTCTATCTCATCCTAGATACTCTTCATATTTCTGTAAAGCATCTGTGCTACTTAGCAAAAAATGCCCACTCCAAATAGCTACCATTTTGTCTATGCTCTTAAGTGCTTGAGGGGTGCCTGGGTGGCTCAGTCGGTTAAGTGTCCAACTCTTGCAATCAGCTCAGGTCGTGATCTCACAGTCCTGGGATCGAGCCTCACATCTCTCCCACTCTCTCTGTCTCCCCCTCTCTCAAAATAAATAAACCATTAAAAAAATAACTATTTGAGGCATCGAATTCATTCAAGCATTCCTTTTCACTAATATGCCCTCTCACTTTACCATCATGAGAGATTTAATGATATGCCACCGTGGGCCAGGGGCTATAGAAAACAAGACAGGAGAGCAAGTTCAGATCCTTGCTGTGGTACATCTGAGACACGCTGCTGACATTCCAGCAGTAAGCATTGACTATTGACATGCGGGCCTTCCCAGGAGGCTAGAACTGGAATTATTTTTGTGCCCTTAAATTCATTTATGTTGAGTAGAACTATTTTGGCTTCCTGGAGTTTATATAAAGAGTTCAAGATAGTCTTGCAATAATTTATACACACTATAACCTCTGCCAACAATAATTCTGTGTGCCTTCAAAATTAGGAAATTGGTATTGGCATGCGTTGTATTGTAATTTGCACTGTGTAAGTTACTAAATAAGCACTTATTAAGATACTTAGAAAGAGAAATTTTTTAAATGTCCATTTAAATGGGCAACATATAGAAGTCTTTTGGGCTTAAACAACTTAAAAAGAATCATCATGCTACTGGCAAAACACGTGATTATTTATATTAAATTACCTATGAGATGAAGGTATGCTCGTCACCTTATGGCAGAACTTCCTAACAGTGGAAGAGGCAACTCAGCCTTCTGCTCTAACAAACAGTACTGCACCACTCCGTGAAGGTAGAGAGCACAGCTGCAAGGTGGTTTCAAGGATTTGAATAAAGAGCACACTTGTGCAGCCGGTAGAAGCTGGGCTTATGGCAAATGATCCAGACGTCTCTCCAAGGGGAGATTTCAAGTAGGGTATTTTCAATTACCTCCTGTCTGTTCAACCTTTGCAAGGGATTTAATTGGAACAGACAGAGTATTTAAGGGGAATAACTAATGATATAATAGATTAGTAATGATCAATAGGCAGGGAATCACTGCATTAGTTGAACCATGGTACTTTCTGAGAATGGTATTTTCACTGGGGGAAGAAAATTCTAATTATAATTCTCCAGCATTGAACACTCTGGAGCTTCTAAAGACATTCACATTCTTTTATAGAGAGAACAGAGTCTACAGTTTTATAATTGTATACTAGCAAATGTTGACAGCACTGGAAATCAATAGCCTGACTGCTCTGTTCCTGTTGATTCGTATTAACGTAAATAGCCCTTGTACTAGAGTAACTCTCCAATTTGTCTGAAAGCATATTTTCCTCCTTCTTATAGTAACAGAGTCAAAACAATGGCCTGCGTGTGTTGTATCAACATTAGGCATGTACTACAAGACACTTTAGTTTTCTTTCTTGGTTTCCTTACATAAGGGAATATTGATTATAATTATGAACTTTCAACATAGAAGATCCTGTGTTGCCTACCTTCAGTACACGTGAAAGTCTAATATCAATTCACCATTGGCTTGAAGAAGGATGGATTATAGTACTATCATCTCTAACTTGAGGTTCCTTCTAGGAAAGATGTCATATCAAAGAAAAATTTTCTCAGCCACTAAAATGTCACTGAGTTATAAATTATCACATCACACATGAATTAACCCATCTGCTCACACATTTTGACATAGTCTTCAAGATTACTCTTTGAGTATTTCTTAATGTGTATACATTCTGAGTAATGGGATAAGGATAATCTTATTTTTTTCACTGATATTTATTATTATTTTCTTTTTAATAAGCCATTCCATGCCAGGACACTATCAAGCCACAATCCATAGGTTAATTTCATCCCCAAACTTTAAAAAAATTTTTTTAATGTTTATTTTCAAGAGAGAGACAGAGCATCATCAGGGGTGAAGCAGAGAGAGAGGGAGACATAATCAGAAGCAGACTCCAGGCTCTGAGCTGTCAACACAGAGTCCGACGCAGAGCTCGAACACACAAACCATGAGGTCATGATCTGAGTTGAAGTCAGATGCTTAACCGACTGAGTCACCCAGTGCCCCCCAAACTTTTAAAACTGTCTAAACTTGCCTCTATAATTTAAGGGCAGACTTTGAGTGGTTAGGTAAGGATGGAGTGAAAAGAAAAGAGAGAAAAGAGATGTCAGGGAGAAGGTAAGAGAAAGAAGGGCAAACCACGTAACAGCCTTTATAAGGCTAATGTGTCCAGGGAGAGGATGATATGAAAACAAGAGAAAGGAAAGCACATGCAAGAAGCACTGAGCAAATTAAACTTCTCATTCTTGGGCTGTGAGTTATAAGTCCTCGGCTGTTTCACCGCTGTCCTTGGATATGCTCAGTTGTCGATCATTTGTTTTCCATTCTTCACCTGGTCTTTGAATGTGGAAGTCATTCAGCTCTCTCTGAACGTGGAAGTCATTATGGCCCCAAGAGAGAAATGAGTCTTCATACGGAGCTCTGTCTACAGAGGGTAGTTTGAGAAAAGCTTCTCTTGACCACCCCATTCACCTCACAGATAAGTAAGAGTGGAACCGGAGGGGAAAACGACACCAATTCTAATGCTGGAGAATAAAAATTACAGAATCCAACAGCCTGGAAATAGAAGCTGTCTCTGCCAACTATCAGCTGTCTGATCTTGATTGGAAGAGCCTCTTAGCCTCATTGAACTTTTAAATCTGTTTGTCAAATGGCACTCTGAATCCTACTTCAAAGGATAAGAGGAAATATGTTCTAAAAATTGCCTAGGATTGTATTTGAATGCAGTGGGTACTCAACTAAAGGTGTCTGTGATTATGATTTATTATTATTTTTTTAATATTTTTTATTTTAAACATTTAATTATTTGTTTATTTTGAGAGAGAGCACAAGCAGGGGAGGGACAATCAAAGAGGGAGAGAGAGAATCCCAAGCAGGCTCCGCACTGGCAGCTCAGAGCCCGATGCAGGGCTTAAATCCACAAACCACTGGATCATGACCTGAGCCAAAATCAGGAGTCAGTCGCTCTACCATCTGAGCAACCAAGGCGCCCCTAGGTGTCTGTGATTAAGATTATCCATGCCTCCCAGCCCTCTGTCCACTGCTCTTTCCACTCTATTACTTAATTTACAAATCATAAACCAAATGAGTGCTCAATTTATAAAAAGAGTTCATCACAGAATTACTTGAAGAGTTATGGTCCTCAATTATGTTTAACAGTCTATTTATAGTCTACTGAGTTCTTAACTGATATGTGAGAAAACATTAGAAAAGGAGAATGTTCAGTTGTTTGATCCACTACCAACTCAATATTAATCTGAGGTAAAATAGCCCTTAAAGTATCATGAAGAGACAGAGAAATATAATCCTATGCAATTTACTGGGAATTCATTTATTATGTAATGACATATATGTATATGTTAGTTTCAGAGGGTTCCCATCACAGATTACCACAAGCTAGGTGGATTAAAACAACAGAACTTTATTGACTCACAGCTCTGGAGCCTACAAGTCTGAAATCAAGAACACAATCCCTTTAGAAGCTCTCAGGGAAAAATCCTTCTTTGCCTCTTCCTCCCCTCTGGTACTTGCCAGTAATCCTTGGCTGTCCTTGGCTTGTAGCCACATCACTTGATTTCTTCCATCCTCCCTCTGTTTGTGTCTATGTATCAGAATCTCCCTCTCCTTTCTTTTATAAAGACCTCAGTCATTGGCTTTAGGGCCCACTCTATTCTAGTATAACCTCATTGTAACTTGGTTACTAGTATAAGGACCCTATTTCCAAATAAGATCACATTCAAAGACACTGGGGGTTTAGACCTGTGTATATCTCTTAGCAGGACACAACTCAACCCACTATAATGTATAAATTAAAATTGTGCTTAGATCAGGGTGCTTAGGTGGTTAAGTCTGACTTTGGCTCAGGTCATTATCTCAAGGTTTATGAGTTCGAGCCCTGCACTGGGTTCACTGCTGTCAGCCTGCTTCAGATCCTCTGTCTCCCTCTCTTTCTGCCCCTTTCTCTCTCTCTCTCTCTCTCTCTCTCTCTCTCTCTCTCTCTCTCTTTCCCCCTCATTCTCTCTCTCTCAAAAATAAATAAACATTTAACAAATTGTACTTAGAACCAGGTCAGTTTTGATGAGGCCTAGTGAAATCCAATTTGATACCTCATAGTGACAATCAATCATAATAGTCAGATACATTAGAAGTGTAGTAACATTAAAAATATGTTTAAAGCATTCATCTTATAAATATTTATTTTGGTCCTCAAAGCATTTACGGATCTATCTCATCTCCATTACCTTGGGAGATAGAGCAAAGACAATGTGCCCAAGTGAGTGTCCTGGGTCTATTGCTTACTACAGACCTTATTAGTTATGTCCACAATTTATTAGACCCTTGTCGGACTTCACACATTGTGCTAAACATTTTACAAACATGATATTTAATTCTCACTCCAACCCCATGAGGATAATAGGATTATTCCCACTTTATAAACTCGGAAACTTTTAGAGAAGGTGATTATCTTATCTAAGACCAAATAGCTAGTAAGTTCTCGAGCAGAGATTGGAGCCTTGGTCCATCCAGTTGTAGTGCCCGTGCATTTAACCATAGGCTCTTTTCATTTTGAGCAAACCATCACAGATTTCTTGGGAGGAAATTGAATCTCAGAGAAGCTAAGTAAAATTTTTGCTCGAAGTGAAAAACGCAGGCTCCAGATGTGTCTTCCTATAACACAGAGGCTGGAAAGCCAAAAACTACCTTCTACAGATGTTCTTGTAGGTAGAATTCTGAATGTTCAGCCCCATCATTTAGATGTCTTCCTGTAGATCAAGAAGGTCAATGTGAAACAGAAGCCATCCCCCTGCCACATGGGCTTTCTATCCCCCACAAGAAGGTTGTGGGAGGTGAGGCTTAGGACATAGCTTTCCAGAGCCTATTCTCCAGGTGCCTGGGGATTGTGAAGACAGTGGATGCACTCTGCCTTCTGGTGGCCGGTCGCCACCTTTGTGGGTATAGAAAGCGGGGACAAAAGGCAACTTCCTGCCCTTACTTCTTGATCCTTGGCTTGCGGCTTTGGTGGTGTGCTCTTCAGCTCCAAAGCTCCAGGGCACCCTCAGAGGCAGTAGCTTCCTTGACGGTCACCTCTGCATTCTCTCAGGAGTTGTTCTTAAAGGTGAGGACTAGAACCCCTTCCTCATAGCCCTTCCAATCCTGTAAGCATCTAAATCCTTAAATGATTTTCTCTTGAAACTTCTTAGAATTGATTCTGTTTTGTGCATGGAATTCTCCTTGATTAATATATGAATCAAGATTAATAATTACTCAGTGCTTTTTTTTGGAAAACTGAATGGAAAATGTATATAAAGACATATCACAGTGAATGTTTGTGAATGTTCTTGTATATTTCCCTTTCTTTTCTCATAAAACCAAAAAAATGGACATTGTCAGTCTGTGTGAAATATACCCAGCATTTTCCAACAAACACATATCACCATAAAAATCACACCAAAAGGGTATGAACTTGAGAGACAGATTATTTCTGTCTAGTTTTTTCCCAGTCTGCCATTTGGTTTTCTTTTGGTCTATGTTCTTCACTTACTTAACATTTATAGAGCTCATTATATGCTAAACATTATGTTATGCTTATTTATATAGTAAGATAGTTTCCATGCCAAAAAGAAGGCATTCCCTATGAGATTAAATTCCCATTGGGCATGACTCTAGGCTCATGAATGAATTCTTGACAACCCAGAAATATTTTGAGACCATGACACGATGGTCACTTTGTGACCTGATCCCAGCAAAGATCTTCTCCGAGAAGTCAGTTCTGCTGGGAAATGTTGCTCACTTTGGCTCCTCCCTGTGAGGAAAACTAACGGCCAAAATGCCACAATAATGCCTTTTAGGAAGGACTGTATCCATGTCCAGGTTCAAAATGGCTTTTAGCTCAGTGCTCAGCCCAGCGGCTCACTCGGCAGGCTTGGTATCAGCTCCAATTCCCATCTGCCCCCAAAGGCCATTCGTATCACAGAAGCAGGGAAAGGCAGAACACAAAAGGGAAAGAAATACTTTCCCAAATTAAAAACCACCTAGGACACTAAGGACAGAAAATATCTTCCAGGTTCATCAAAGACGCAGGCTTCTGATACCTCCACTAATGAGACTGTGAGGTCTTCCTTTCCGCCATTGAAGTTCGGTCTGGAGCCGGAAGTCACCGGAGCATCCCTCTCTGGTTGTGATTAGCTGCCTCTCAGGGATCAAATTAGAGGGTCTAAAAAGCCCAGCCCCGGCTTTTCCCTAGTGAAGTCTAAGACAGTTGATCTCCCTTCTCTGAGTGCCCCTGCACACATCATTCACATCACGTGGGCTCACTATTCAAAAAGACATCAAGTTTTTCAGACAACAGGGGTCTGATGACCTGTTTCTAGTGACTAATGGGAACATAAAAGCCTCAAAAACTTCAAACACAACATGCCCCCTCTGCCCCTATATACACACATGCTGTGATTTTGCAAAAACATGATTCATTGAGTGTTGGATTGTGTTTATTTACTGAAGAAAGGCTACTCCCTGCTTCTTGGTGTGACGGGCGTAATTACCAACATTCTCCAAGTCTGCTATTTGCCTTCCACTTGTGGCAAGACTGGAAAACAGCAAGAGAAACGAAGGCACAATTCGCCCATGCCCACACATTTCTTTTCCATCCTCTCTGGTCGCCGTATAAAACACAGAGTTGTAGATTCTGACCTTTCCTTTCCTCACTGGCAAGGTTCACAATTTAGCAGATATTGTTGCAGGCATTGGGAGGGAGAGAGACTGAGGCAAAAGTAAGTTTATAAGGAAAGGCTAGTGTCCTTACTTGAATTAAAAATTTGAAGATCAGGATATCTGCCAAGAAATGAGCCAGTGGGGATGCTTAGGCAGCCAGGACCCTGGGAGATGTGGGACTCCTCTGACCTATGACTTTGGCCCCAGAATTCTCTAATGTCTTGACAAACCTTCCTTAAACTGCAGGGCAGTCTCTGATGCTTCTGCACAATCTTATTTCCCTCTTTTTTTCACTGGGTCTGATTTGCATGGTGAGCCAAGGCTCTCTCAGCCTTTCCCGACATTCTTTCGATTTTCTCTCACACTGGGTGTCCCCTAGTGAAATCCTTGTATATCTGATCTTATCTGGGCATCTGCTTCCTATAGAAAAAAGACCAACACACAATATCCAGTGTTAAGCTGAACCCCCCCCCCCCCCCCCGGAACAACCTACCCTATTGACAAAGCAAGAATTACGCTGGACTCAGACCCAAGTCCAAAACACGAGAGAAACTTCCTTCAGCTGTTAAACCTCGTCCCCATCTCCTTAGAAACTGAGGAACTAAAGTCTTCTTACAAAGGGGTTGGGGGGGAGGGTCATTTAAAAATACCATCTGAGAGCAAAGTACTTAATTCCAAAGACAATTAGGTTCCACTCAAATATCAAACAGGAGCCAGAATGGCTAAATCCATCTCTGCTTGGAGAAGGAAAGCACGTATATGCTTTTGCTCCAGAGATTTTCTTTTTTTAATACAATGGGTAATAGAAAGGCTGAGTTCATTATGGCAGTCAAGTCCCAAGGCAGCCAGAGAGCCCACGATTTCACTCTGTGTCTCATCCAACCCTCTGATCACTCTCCTTTGGCCATTATGCCTCATATAATGCATTCTAATGGCTTAAAATGACAGCATTTTGTTTACAAAATGGCTCCATTCTTCAGGAAACCCAAGAGCCTTCGCACCATAACACGGCTATTGATAGAAAATAAAATGCACAGTGTGACTGAAGCTGGTCCCCACCTTGCTGCCCTGTTATCCATTTTAGGGTCAAATGTGCCCATTCATCAGCTTGGAAGCAGGGCTGAGGGGGGGTCCTAATAGGACCTACAAGAATAAGCAAAGAACTCAGTAAAGGTAAAATGAAGTTTCTACTCTGCACAAACATAAAGGAGAAGGATTTGACCCAACTCTTCCCTAAATACTCTGACCTTGAGAGGCAAGTCTTGTGACACTGTGGATCTGTAGAACATGCAAATGTCTGCCAATAGTAAACTCGAACATTAGCCAGGAGCTCAGCAGCCCCTCCCCTTTTTGCTTTTATTTAAAATGACCAAAAATGCATGCCCCAAATATTATCTAAAACTCATGGAAGATGGTATGCTTTCTGTAAAAGGCAGAATTTATAGCCTAAAACAATAAGCCAAATATCATTCCTAAATTGAGAAATGCCAGGGTCATAGCCCACTTTGATCTTCTATGAGCTAGAGGAGGAGTTTTGTAGGAGAGTGCCCCGCAGAATTTTTACAAATAGGCCCTGAAGTGGGGTCAATTGAAAGTGACGTGTCTTACTTTGTTACTTTAACATTTTGCCCAAATGACCCATTCCGCCTTGGGTCACAGTGTGCCCCCACTTTGAGAACTTCTAGGGCAGTGATGCCATCTCAACCCACCACGGGTTTAAGCTGTCGGTTATGTAGTAGGCAACTTCGGTAAATGAAAGAGAAGAGGGAAAGGAAGAAGGAAGGAAGGAGGGAGGAATTATAAAAGAAAGAATAGAAGCACTTTTCAGGTTAAAACAATGGATTTTTAAGTTTTATATCTAAATTTACATATCTAAATTTTCATATGCAAGCCGTTGAATGTCAAAATTCCTTACCAGACATACAGTGACATATTATTCAGTCTTAAAATGGAAGGAAATCTCTGACACTTGCTACCCACACGGAGAAGCTTGAGAACATTATGCTCAGTGATGGAAGCCACACAAGGTGCAGACTGTATGTGTGAATCCATCTACGGGAAGTATCTAGAGAAGTCAACTCGTAGAAACAGAGAGTAGAGTGGTGGTCACCGGGGACTGGGGGATGGGGGCGGGGGTTGGTTACTGTTTAATGGGTCTAAGGTTTCAGTTTTGCAAGATGGAAAAGTTCTGGAGTTTAGCTAAACAACAATATGTACTTTGCACTCCCGACCTACATACTTAGAAGTGGCTAGGATGGCAAACTTTATGTTCTGATCATTTTACCACAGTATTTTTAAATCCCTTAATTGAGTAAATAGTTTACTGAGGAAGTGTGTGCCCCTTCAGAGACTCTTAGTGATGCCCCAAAAACCGCTAAAATAACTAATATTCACACAGCCCAAGGATTGTATTTGCTCGTACTTAGTGGGGGGAAAAATCTCAGCAAGAACTAAACTGGACCTGGGCAGTTCTTATTATTAGAACTCCAAGGGTTCTGAGGGAGGCAAAGGCTTGCTGAGGGAGAAGAAAATGTGAGGAAGACGCCAGGCAACATGCCCCATGGCTCCAGCAATTCTTACTGAGGATCTCTCCCTGATTTCTTTTTCACCCAGCACACCCGCCACACACAAGTGGCTCTCCACCTGATCCTCCCGGGAGACAGGATTTCCTCCTCTTAACTCTTAACCAAATGGCCCATTGATGGGCTGATAATATCCATATTTGCAACACATAATAAATGTTTCCCTGACTAAAAAGGATTATAACTCTGACATCATGAACAAAGGACCACATTAGGGATTCATCTGGAATTTGGTTAATCACAGCTTGGAGAGAATGACATTAATTCCAGGGCTTATTTTGAGGCTCAATATGACTAACCAAAAAATGACTAACCTATTTATTAGAGGAATATGGGATGCTTTACACAATACATTTGAAGTCTGGTATGTATTATGGTCTGGTATGCACGTTGGTCTCTCACCAACTCTGGGGGTCCCGCCATAAACACCTCCACGATTAGCAAGTCAGCCACGGTGAATATCACAATTGCAAAGAAAATAGGGGATAAAGAGGCAGAAAAGGATAAAAATGGTATCAAATATATTTTTAAAGCACAGGAAAATTTGAGAAGGTAGCAAGTTTTTTTTTTCCTGTCACTTATCTTACAGAATTCTTTATGTACAAAAATAACCATGGCTATAACAAGTCAAGCACAATGGAGCTATGTAAGATAATTAACAATCTTCCTCTGCATGCTTTAATCCCATTATCCTGAGATAATCAATATGAACAGTTTTATACATATCTTCCCACAACTTACTTTCTGTTTATGCATACATCTAATTAAGTTTATTTAAAGATATATAAAAATATGGTATATAGGTTATAGGATTTTGCCTTAACAAAACTACTGTAATCATTACTCAACAGATTATTCCATTTAAGAATAATATTATGGATTTCCCTGCAGATGTTACATAATCTTTTTTAATAGCTGTATAATTATCAATAGTGGGAATGAGCCATCATTCATTCAACCATACATTATTTCCAGGTCACTATTTCTCCCTTACAAAGCATGGGGAAATGACATACATATCCTCACTTATTGCTAGTTTGTTTTCTGTAGACTAGGTTCTTCCAAAAATGGAATGTCTGGGTCAAAGGGTATGTACCTATTAAATGTTAACAGGCACCATTAGATTACTTTCCAAAAAGGTTGTATCAATTTAAACCTCCATCAGCAATGAGGAGTATGTCCATTTCCACAGCCTTGGCTGATACTGGATGCTATAAATCTTCTAAATGTTTGCCAATCTGATAGGCAGAAATTGAAATCTCCATCATTTGATCTCCATTTGCCGATGACTAGGGAGTTTGAGCATCTTTTCATATTTTATTGACTGTTTCTATTTCCTTTTCTGTGAATTGGCTGTTCATAGCTCTACCTAATCTATCAAGTTGTTTGTCTTTTCCATATCAGTGTGTAGGCGCTCCGTTTATTAAGGATATAACTCTCTGCCTGTCTTGTGTATGGCAAATAGCTTTCCCCACACTATTGTCTTTTTTTTTTTTTTTTACCTCTGTGCAGGGTGTTTAGGGCCATACAGCAATCTTCATTTTTATGTAGATAAACCTGTAAATCTTTTTTTATGGCTTTTGAATTTTTCTTTCAAATAACTTGAGTCAGGTTAACAAATTCTTTTAAATAAACTTTCGTGGTGCTGATTAGGACTGCATCAAATTTAGAGATTAACTGAAGACAAATGAGCTATTCACAGTCATGGGCACACCCCCTACCCCCACCTAGGCGGGAATAGAATGATTTTATCTACACTCAGATCCTTTCATGTCTTTCAATAAGGTCTAGCACCTGTCTTCATTTAGGCCGGACGTACCTTGCTTGTTTTATTCCTGGGCATTTATGATTTGTCTCACAATTGTGAATGTCATCTTCTTTCCACTCCAGTTTCTGTTGGAGGAGACTGGAGGCAGTGGAGGCCAGTGGTAAAGGCCAGACTTCGGGCTCAGTTCCCTGGATTCAAAGCTCAGATCTTCTTGCACTCACCAGCTCTGTGCACTTAGGTAAGTGAGCTCCCTTCTGAGGATGATTTTTCACTTGTGAAATGGGGGGGGGGGGTGGAGGTGCTGGGTTTGTTGTGAGGATTAGATAATAATATCACATCTTTAGCACAGACTCTAGAACTGAGTCACCCATCAAATGGTAACAAAGACAACGATGGAACACTTTCATCCAGACACCTTCACTCTCACTAGTTTTGATTCTCTGGGATTTCTGAGGTAGACAATCATATCCACTTCTGATAGTGATGAACCATCTTTAACTGTACTATGTTTGCAGAGGTTGATTTTTATTATTTTTTTTATTGTCTAACTACACTGGCTAAGAGCCATAATGGTACTGATGGCAACAGTGAGGGCCCACATCCATGCCTTGGTCCTGACTCTAACGTAAACACTTCTACTTTGTCTATGTACGATGGCTATTGTGTATTTCCCATACTCATCATAATTTCTTGGCATGAAATTACTGATAATATTCTATTATTACTTTTCTTTCTGTTGTCTGTAGCTGTCCTTTTTTTCATTTCTAATATTAGTTATGAGGTCCCTCTGTCATTATTGACAATTGGCTTCTGTATTCTCTTAATCTCTTTGAGAACGAGCCATTGACTCTGAGGACTGTCTTTTTGTGTATTTGTTTTCTACTCTTTATTATTTCCTTCTTTCTTGAGGGTTTGTTCTTCTGAAACTCTTACATTGGACCCTTAGTTCACTAATTCAGCATCTGACTTTCTTTTGTGTTGGTTACATGACTTATACTCTTCTGATTCCTTTATTAGTTTAAAATCGTATATAGATACTTAAATAGAGCCTGAAGTTAATAATGATTTCTCCCTTGTCCACCCATCTATTTTAAGTGTTATTGTTTTGCTTTTAGTTTCAGTTTTTAGCAAGTAGATTTACTTATTCATGTATTTACCAGTTTATTTGATCACTATTCATTCCTTTTTCTTTCCTCTCTTCTTATTCAGATATAATTCACATGTCATATAATTCAACTATTTAAAGTGTACAATTCACTGGTTCTCAACATAGTCCCAGAGTTGTGCAATCCTCACAATGATCAATCTTAGAATATTTCATCACTACAAAAAGAAATCCTATACATATTAGCAGTCATTTCCCCCAAGCCCATCAGCCCTAAGGGACCACTAATCTCCCTTCTAGGTCTAGGTTGTCTGTTTTAGACATTTCATGTGAATGGAATCATGCAACATGTAGTCTTTTATGACTGTCTTCCTTCACTCCATATGATGGGGTTTTTTTTAAGTTTTGTTTTATTTATTTTTGAGACAGAGAGAGACAGAGCACCAGTGGGGGAGGGGCGAGAGAGAGAGGGAAATACAAAATCTGAAACAGGCTCCAGGCTCTGAGCTGTCAGCACAGAGCCCGACGTAGGGCTTGAACCCACAAACCATGAGATCATGACTTGAGCCGAATTCAGGTGCTTAACCGACTGAGCCACCCAGGTGCCCCCATATAATGTTTTTAAGATCCATCTATGTCATAGCATGTGTCAGCACCTCATTCCTTTTTCTTTCAAGTAATATGTCATTGTATGGATAGACCACATTTTATTTATCCATTCATCAGTCAATGGACATTGGGATGTTTCCATATCTTGGCTATGATAAAAAAATGTTGTCATGAACTTTCATCTATGACTTTCTGTGTGAACACATCTTTTCAGGTTTCTCAGGTAGAGGAGTAGAATTGTTGGGTCATATAGTAACTTTATATTTAATCTTTCGAGGAACCTCCAGACTGTTGTCCAACATGGCTACACCGTTTTGTATCCCTACTAGCCGTGTATGAGAGTTCCAATTTTTCCACAGCCTCACCAACTCGTTATTATTTTTCTTGGTGGCAGTCATCTTTGTGGATATGAAGTGGTATCTCATGGTGTCACCACACATTCTTGCTTCACATTTCTTCCAGAAGTACATTATTTAAAGTACCACTGAGGAAGATCTGTTCACAATATGCTCTTCCAGTTTTTGATGGTCTAGATTGTTTTTATTTTGCCATGGCTCAGGTAGAACTTAGCTGGATAGGAAGGTTTACTTTGATTTATTCCACTGTGTTTCTGACTTCCATTATTGCTGTTGAGAAGTGTGCTATATATTATTCCTTTGAAGATCTCCTGGCTTCTCTCTGATTCATTTCCCTTTGGTTTCTGCAGTGTATCAAAATTCTCCAAGTATCAATTTACTTTAATTTATCATGCTTACTAGGATTTGTGCTGTCTACATCTAAGAAATCATATCTGCCATCAATTCTAGGAAATTCTCAGCCTATTCCTTGTATTATCACCTCTACTTCATTGTCTCTGTTCTCTTACCAAAATTGCTACTACACATACGTTCGTCTTTCTCATCTCTTAACCTCTCATTTAAAGCCTCCGCCTCTCTGTTATCAATTATGATGCCTTCGGGATAATTTCCTCAGGTATTTTTTTTCTCACAGTTTACAAGTTTAGCTGTGTTTAATCTATGTTTAACCTGTCATTGAAATTTTTTATAGCAATGACTATATTTCCCATTCCTAAGTGTTCTGTTTGGCTCTTTTCCAAATATGCCTGGACCCTTTTTTTTTCTTTTTGCATTTTCTTGTACTTTTCTCATATCTTAATCCCTTTTTAATAGCTTTACTTATCTGTAATGTACATAAAGTGTTTTTCTGCTAATTCTCTGATCTAACTTCCTTGGGGGTCTAATTCAGCAATGTTTGTTTCCTATATTAGTCACTCATTTTTTCCCTCCTGCATTTTGTAATACTGGGTTGAGAGCTCTCAAATGACCAAAGTTGAAGAAATGGTCATGGTTGGGTAATACCCCTGGGGTCCCTGGCAAAATAATCCCAAGAAAGACACTCTAACTGTGGAGTATGAAGAACTGACAAAGATAAAGCGCCTTGCCCTTGATTCCTTCTTTTTTCTCACCTCCTATGCTCACCTGCTACCAAGACCTGAAGGATCACTACACCTCTCGTTACTCGTCTCCCTGCTTCCAGTCTGACCCGTATCTAAACCATTCTGGACCCACAAGCGGAGGGATCTTTTCAAACTGTAATGGCCCTGATCAAAAATCTTTAGTGCGCTCCCTCTGCTCTTAATACAAAAGTCAAACTCGGTGCCTATATGCCCTTCCTCCTGCCCGTCTTCTACCTGCTTCCTCTCCTGCCTCCCTCCGCACCATTCAGAGAGCCGTAGCCACACTGGCTGCCTTTACCTTCCATGCAGCCAACATGAGGAGGGTCCCACTTGCGACGGATCAGCACGGAGGAAGGGAGAGTAGAGAAATGAGCACATCTCCCCGCCATCACAAGATCCTGGAGCAAATCTTTCCGGAAGTCGCTCTATCCCTGGACTTTGCCATCATGTCTCAGTTTCGTTTGCTTGATTCCTCCCTCTCCAGCACACACCCTCACACAACCAGCCACTTTTTTTATAAGCTGGGGCCTTGATCCACAAGGAGCTGATGCGTTACTTTACTACCACTTCCCAGACACTTTCAGAGAAATGTCACAGCCCAAAGCTGATGTTCCAGGTCAGCTGTCTTTACAGAGACCTTGAGTCTGTCCCAGGGTCCAGCAAAAGCTGACAGACAGCCGCTCGTAATGTTCCCTTGGAGAATTCATATTTCCCACTATCTAAGGTGCAGTCAAATACATTTCTGGAATTTAAGGTGGCAATGGTTCTCTCACCCTCCATCATGCCTTTGGATAGGCCACATTTTTCTACTTCACTATGTCTAGATATCACTCTTAATTAATTCAATGACATCTCACCAACACGAAGCACTCACCCTTCAGGATTCCATTCCACTTTACTTCACGCAACTCCTCCACTGCCCAAACAAGCGAGGAGACCTTTTCTTTTTCACGTCCTACCAAACATTCCGGCAACTTTTAAGTACTTGCTACATTCTCTTCATTCAAAACACGCCAAAGCAAACCAGAGAAAAGAATGAAGTTGCTCATATTTCGTAGTAAAGACCTTCAAGATTACAAGATCGCTTACACACACAATGGTGTTAAACTCGAGCATCAGTGCCGTCATTTCATCCCACAATGTATGCAATTCGAACACCACCCCGGTTTTCCAACCGGGGAGATGAGAGTGGGAAGAAGAACATAAACATCTACGAGCAACTGCTCTGTGCAGAGCGTCACACAAGGAGCTTAAATATGTCATCTGCTGTCATCGTTTCAAAAAGGTGAGGGTCTTTGCTGGATCACACACACCCGGCAGCTGCCAGAGGCAGGACACAAACCTGGTCTGCAGCCTTCTGTCCGCGGCAACCTGCATCTTCGGCCCGACATTCACGGAAGCCTCTTCCGTTCAAGGCCACGGCGCACTGAACATGATTTATTCTTCAGGAGCTCATTACTGCCTGCTTTCCTCCACAGCTGCCCACAGACTTCTCTGACTTGTGTCACTGACTTCGTATAATTGCTACTGGGATTGGCACTTCATTATTTTCAAATGACAGAACCGCCAGCTCTTAAGACAATGTAGTTTGGATAAAGTAAGCAGTTCTAAAAATTAAATTACTTATTAATAACAGGTCTTCCCATTAGAACTCTTTAATACTGTAGCCTGGGGCACAGATCCTTATTATAGTTATATCTTCTGTAGGGCGGAAGGACTTTTCTGGTGATGCTGATACTGCACCTTGGGTTAAACCAAAACCTCTCCTTAGAGATACAGCGCTAGGAAAATGGAAGCATGATCTAAGAGTCTGAGGATGGACCTTGAGATCCAAAGAGAGATTTATCAAGTAAAAGGCAAATCAGTCCTGGGACACCTGGGTGGTTCAGTCGGTGAAGGGCCAACTTCCGCTCGGGTCATGATCTCGCGGTTCATGAGTTCAAGCCCCGCACCGGGGTCCCTGCTGACAGCTCAGAGCCTGGAGCCTGCTTCGGGTTCTGTGTCTCCCTCTCTGCTCCTCCCCCACTCATGCTCTCTCAAAAATAAATAAACATTTAAAAAACATTTTGAGGCAAATCACACGTATAGTGCTAATTTGTCAGGCACTATGTGCTTCACAAATATTAAGTCACTTACATCATGAGGACTCTGGTTTCAAGACACTATCTTGGACAGCGTCCTTAGCTGCAAACAACCAAAGTTATCCTGTATTAAGAGCTTATTGTGGAAATAGTGTTCCGGGCTGTGCGGGGAGG
>NC_043703.1:12693102-12745451 GCF_006229205.1 Suricata suricatta | reverse complement strand
AAAAAACATTTTGAGGCAAATCACACGTATAGTGCTAATTTGTCAGGCACTATGTGCTTCACAAATATTAAGTCACTTACATCATGAGGACTCTGGTTTCAAGACACTATCTTGGACAGCGTCCTTAGCTGCAAACAACCAAAGTTATCCTGTATTAAGAGCTTATTGTGGAAATAGTGTTCCGGGCTGTGCGGGGAGGGCTGGAGAACTGGGCTGATGGTTGAGCCCCCTGGAAACTGCCCAAAGCCACACCAAGAGATGATGGGGGAGCAGTGCCTGTGACATTCTCGCTCTCATTTCTGCATCCTCCCCCGCTTGGTGCCTCAGTGCCTCCTCTGTGCCCAGAGCTCAATCTCGCAGCCATTCGGAAACCTACACTGCTGCACTGCTGTTACCTCTTGGAGGAGGGGAGGTGCAGGCATGAAGACCCCCTGCTGGGCCACTTTCCTGCCGCTCTGCCTGCGTCTGTATCCAGCAGGTGTATCTGACTGGCAACACCTGGTCCCTTGCTTCTGCCCCAGCAGCAAAGCGCGCAGAGAACTTGAGTTTCGGTTTCTAAGCTGGGGAGCCCCTCCCACCCCACAGAGAGCAGGCCCCTTCAATGATAAAGGACGGCCATGAAGGTGACAGATGGCCCTTGCCCGTGTGTCAGGACCCTAATAGAAGCTGCCCTTCATGGAACTTCCAGGAAGCAGCCTATTTCAAAGAAATGCATGACTGTGGCATGATTTCATTTGTAATATCAATTAATTAAACTGTATTTAATTCCACCTGCTTGGATCATTGGCTCAAGTATCTCTAAGATATCCTTAAAGATATCCCTATCTTTAAAGGGCCCTGGGGCTCAGACTTCCCTTTCTTTCCCCCGACGCCCATCCCGGGCTATCTTAATCAGTCCCAGGGCTTTCAACACCATCTCTACACCGATGACTCGTAATTTATTTCGCCAGCCCCCATGCCTCCCTGGAATGCCAGCCTCATATTTGTAACTATCTCCTTGATGTCAAACTCAAAACATTCCAAACCAAAGTACCGAGTTTTCTCCCCAAGTCAGTTCCTGCTTCAGTCTCCCTCTCTCTCTGCTGAGAGCACCCCCTCCTTCCAGATCTCAAGCTGGAAGCTACGGGGGCAGGCTTGACTTCATTACTTTATTTTTTTTAATTTTTTTTTCTATTTTTTATTTATTTTTTGAGACAGAGAGAGACAGCACAAGCAGGGGAAAGTCAGAGGGAGACGGAGACACAGAATCTGAAATAGGCTCCAGGCTCTGAGCTAGCTGTCAGCACAGAGCCCGATGTGGGGTTCAAACCCACGAACCGTGAGATGATGACCTGAGCCAAAGCCCCCAGGCTTGACTTCATTCTTTTGCTCACACCCCGTATTCATCCAACAGGACCATTCATGGGCTCTCCCCTCAAAGAGTATCCCAGATTCTCCCCTTCTCCCCACGTCCCCAGCCATCACCCTGCCCAAGTCACCACCCTCTCTCCCCCGGATTACTGCGGGTTGCTTCCTGCCCGCTCGTCCTAGGAGGGCCGGCTGCACAGGTGGGCAGGTGGCTGACCAGGGCAGTTGCTTGGGGCTTCATGCTCAGGGGTCCCATGCTTGGAGTCCGTTGCTCTGTGGAAGTGGCCTTGAAATTCTGTTTATCTTGACTTTGTTTTCTAAGTGAAGTCCAATGGGACAGAGCAGCATGCACCTGGGGCCTAGAACGTCATGGGTGTCCTTTCTCTTGTCGTCTTGTGGAATAGGTTCTTGGCTCCCCGCCTCCCGACCACAGCCCACAGAGGGACAGGTCAGGAGGGACACCACAGAAGAAAGGACAAGTTTTCTTTCCGTACTATTTGAAGATCTTTGCATTTTCATTTTACACTGGGCCCCCCACATTGTCCAGCTGCTCCTGCTTCCTCCTTCTTTCCTTACCCCATGCCCCAGGGAGTCTCAGCCAGAGTGGTTCTTTTTTTTCTCCAAGTTTATTTATTTATTTTGAGATAAAGAGAGAGCGCACACATGCAGGTAAGGGGCAGAGAGAAAGGGAGACGGAATCGCAAGCAGTCCCCATGCCATCAGTGCAGAGCCCCATGTGGGGCTCGAACCCACCAACCGTGACATGAGCTGAGGTCAGGAGTCAGACGCTTAACCGACAGAGCCACCCAGACACCCCCAGACTGGTTCTTTTAAATGTAGGTCAGATCTCATCTTTCATCTGTTCAAAAGCCTTTGATACCTTCTGAACTCATTCAGAGCAAAAGTTGGCTTCCTTCTGGGGCCCTGGACGACCTCTCCACCTGCACCTGCTCTGTCTCCAACCTCAAACCCAACTTCCCCCCACCCTGCTCACTCAGACTTTGCCCTTCCTGCTCCCTGCAGAATCCTCTAGGCTTGCTCCTTTACCCCCCTCATGCCCACACGTCATCAGCTCTGTGAGTCCCTCCTTCCCCAGCCCCCCTTCTGAAACCAGCAGCTCCAATCTTACCCTGCTTTATTTTTCACCACAATGCTCATTACCATCTAGCATACTCTACTTCGTTTTCTATTTTTATCACTAGTACCTGAGGTCAGGCACTTGGTCTCTTTGTTCACTCCCTCCCCAGCACCAAGAATGGCACCCAGCGCACTCTGTCGACGTGGGGGCAGATCCAGATTGTGGCACCTGACGCTTATCCTCCTTGGGGGAAGAGGAACTTCTTAGGAAAAAGACATAAAACTGCAAATATAAAAATTAAATATGGACGATTTCAGTGTCCACATCCTGGGTTAGATACAATACTATAAACATTTTGTAAGATGTTACCATGGGGGTCGCAGGTCCAAGAAACAGAATCCCTCTGCTGTATTTCTTACAACCGCATGTGAATCTACAATGATCTCAACATTAAAAGCTTAATTAAAAAAGTAGATATGTAAATGAAGATTTATTTAGAGTGAGAAAAGACATCACAACAAATTAAAGTAATAAAAACCTGACATATGCCACATGCATCACAACATCCACGAAAATATTTCTATTAACTCTGGCAAATCTCCATAACACTTTTTCCTACATTTTTGTCTCCATATCCTTTGATTGCCTCTTTGTATAATAAAGCTGTGCAAGGGATGCCTGGGTGGCTCAGTCGGTTGAGTGTCTGACTTCAGCTTAGGGCATGATCTCGTGGTTCATGAGTTTGAGCCCCGCGTCAAGGTCTGTGCTGACAGCTCAGAGCCTGGAACCTGGTTCGGATTCTGTGTCTCCCTCTCTCTCTCTCAAACATAAATAAGATAGAAAAAATTAAAAATAAATAAATAAATAAAGCTTTGTAAGGCAGTAATTCCCTCATACTTGTGGTTTCACTTTTCTTGGCTTCACGTCATCAAAAAGGTGATCTCCCTTCTGACATATGGTCAAAAGGTCAAGAAGAGCCTAACTCTACGGCCCAGCCACTGGCTGCACACATACTCAGTCCCTCACACACCATTTGGTATCCAATGAGGACGTTTTCTGGATGGGCACAGATCTGCAGGTGAAGGAAAATGCAAGAGGGTGTGTGCCTTGATATTGGTTGTTTTTCTTAGGAAACAACTGCTAACGGCTCCATGACGGGAAAACTTGCTAAATTAAAGGGTAAATAGAAGTGCAGGGGCCAAGCCACAGGAATCTGATCAGTGGTAATAGGAGGCAAGTGGCTAAGTGCCCACACACTGGGCTGGAAATTTTCCCTTAAGTATTTTGAAAATAAAAAAGCACGAAGAGGACTCAGTTCATGCTGTGCCTCCTTAGCCCGCCCTGATCTCATCCTATCAGGGAAAAAAAAAATGGGTCTGTTACTGCACTCGGGTCTGAAGCGTCATTATTCAGAGCCTGACCTCATGACAATAACCAGGTACCAGTCCCAGAAGCGTCTCCAGATCGTTGCTTGGACAGGACTGCTCTCATATGTTTTTTTTTCCATTCGAACCAATTAGTTAAGGCAAAACTCTCTCTCCCATTTAAAATCCACTGGGCAACTTGTAAGCCTCGAATGCATTGCCCTGGGGTCCGTTTTCAGGCTGTATTCCATAAAACTGCCAAATCACCTGCTCCTCCTCTAGTTGTGGGAGAAGACAAGTTTGCATTATTCTGTATTTCACACTCACCCAAGTGAAGTTCAAAGGCACTGTTACAGGCAGTCTTGTCTTTTGGATCGTTGCAGCTTCCGTGGGCTCGAGGAAATGGGGGAGATGGGCTGGATGCACATGGTCAGCCCCTGACCTGCAGAACGCATGTCCTTCCAGACGGCCAGGACGAGGCAGGCAGGAGGACTCCTTCCAGCCCTAGCAACAGACCGTTTCCTCTCCTTCCAGAGAGGGCCAGCCCGTTAACTAAAGCCTTGGCTCCCCTGAGAAGAGCAGACAAGATGAGAGCGAAGCGAAGATTAAGCTTGAAGGAGACAGAGCCCCTGGGCTGCCGGGATCAGCAGACCTGAAGCAGAGGACACTGCTCACTTCAGCCCCACTGTCTCCATCTTCAACTGCATTAGCGCTGCGGCCCTTGGCTACATGATACAGGTGACTTTTTAGGCTGAGTGCTTTTCACTCAAATACCCCATAATGATGAACCAGGTCTTCAGTTTCCTTATTTGTTTTCCAAATACCTGAACCTTTCCTTTCCAGAGAGGAAGAAAATAACTCGAGCCAGGGGCAGCATCCTTCCACTGCCATCACCTGCTCTGCTCATATGGGGCTTTTCCATCAGGCAAGAGCCTGGGGAGCTGATTAGCCTGGGCAGCTTCCAGAAGTCACCCTCAGAGAAGGCCTATTGGGAGGCATGAATGCCCTGTTAAGTCTCTATGTCTTTTATTTCATGTCAGGTCAGAGCTGGAGCTGGGGGAGTGGGGAGTAAGCAAATGAACCACATGAATATAGTAGTCCTGAACGTTGAGCTGGTTGATTCTGGAAAGTACCCCCCAAAATGCAACCGAGCTTGCATACTGAATCTCAAGGACTTGCCTGTCACTAAGAAGAAAAAACCATGTACCATGAAAGATAGGAATTCTCTTGTTTTCTGAATAGTTACTGAATACCCATCAGGTGCCAGGTACTAGGGTTACAGAGATGTGAAAGTTACTGTCCCAGCCTTCAAGTCACTTATGGTCTAGAAATTCAACATCCCAACCCATCATCAGCCCATCCCCAAATCCTGGCAATTTTACCTTCTGTCTTTTACCATCACCCACTGCTCTCTCATTCTACCCCACCAGCGTGGCCTCCACCAGCACCTCCCACCAGAGCCATTATCATGTTCTCCTAACTCCTCCCCCATGTTCACTCTTCCTCCTTCTAGTCCACTTTCCAAAGCAAAGCGATCTCTGCAAAGGTAAAGTCCACCTTAAAATCTTTGAGTGGCTGTTCAATACCCAAAGAATAAAAATAAAATGTCTTAAAAATGTCCATAAGGTCCTGCCTGCCCTGACCCCAACCCACCTGCAGTCGTTTGCAAAAATGGTCCCAATTTGATACCCCTCCCTGTAGCCATGGTTTTACAATGGGAAGCCATCACTTCCGGAGGAAAACCCTTAGCAACTTCCTTGATGAATTCATTTTTACATATTCCCCATTACATATTCCCACAGTATATGTGATAGTATAACGTAAGGGGGAGAGCCCGACCCCAGCATCAGACTGCGTGGGTTAGAACCCTAAGAGCCCCACTTGCTACTTTTGTATCCATGGAAAGACATGTAATCTCTCTGTGCTCAATTTCCTCACAGGGTTCATGGTGTTTCCTACTTTATAGCACTGTTCTGAGGACTCAATGGATTAGCGATGTACTCAGACCAGGGCTTGGCATGAGCCAGCTGCAGTATAAGAATTACTTATTATTAAAGCATCGTGTACTTTTCTCTTGGAGTACATTATACTTTTATTTATCAATGTCTATAGACCAGATTTTGACAAACTTTTTTCTGTGAGCCACCAGCTAGCTTTGTGGGCCATATGGTCTCTGTCATAACTAGCTAGTTCTACTATCGTAGCACAGAAGCAGTCATAGACATGAGATAAATGGGGGAATATGGTGGTATACCAATAAAATTTTATTTTCATCAGGCAGTGAGCTGTATTTGGCCCACAGGTCACAATCCTTGCTATAGGCTATGATGAAAACAGAGACAGTGCCTATTTTTTTCACTCCAAATTTCTTTGTACTATGCTTCACACCCAGTTTCAAAATATATTTGTTGTGCAAATTGTAGAAGTTTTGAATTCTAGACCAAAAACTCAAATGAATCCATTTCTTTCTAGGCTTCAAATCAAAGTAAATACAACTCTGGACCATAGTCCACTAGGCTAATGGATATTCAGTGTTATGGTCCCATCCCTCTCAGGATCACAACAGAATTGAGGAAGATTCCACTGTGCTTAGAAAATGAGAGAGAGGCAACTACTCTTTAGACCATCCCCCTTTCTGCTCTACCCCTGATCGTCTATACCCACGGCTTTCATTTGGGGTCCAGTATCCCTCTGTTCTAATGCTGTGCTCTGGTTGAAATCTCTGCTAAGTACACAGGCCTGGTTCTTGGGGCCCAATGCTGAAGTCTTGTCACTTCCCTGCTGCGGTGGAACCAAACGGGTTTCATGTCTGTCTCTGCATCTTGTTCTATGTCTTGAAAAGAAGTTTCCTCTTTGGATACCGTACTGGACACCTAGGATAAGCTCTTGTGCAGTTTCAAAAGATAGGAAGGGCCGAAACTTCTACTTTGTGCCTAGTAAAAATATTGGAAATAAGGAAAACAAAGCTTGGCTACTGCCTTGACATGGAAAGTCGAGTGGAAATTAAGGAAAATATAAGAGAAACATAAAGAAATACATAATTTAACAAAACAAATATGCCAATAAGCTCTAAGTGCTAACAAACCTTTATCCGGCACCATATAACCACTGATAACAGATGAGGGATGATGATGCACGCAAGAAAAGGTCAAATGACTCAGGCCTTTTCCACCCCGTGCACATCCCTAAACTCAAATCAAGAGTGTTGGGCTCTCTCAGCCATCACTGCACCGAATTTAGGGTTTCCTTCAGGGTGTTCTCACAAGTGCACTTCAGACTCTGAAGGAAGAGGAAGTGTGGCGATCTGTGATTTAAGGCATCGCAGAGAAAAGCTAACGGTTGTGCACCTACTCACAAGTCAGAAGACACAAAATGGAAATTCAGGTTGGAATCAAAGAGACCAAGGTCAAAGGGACAATTCACACACACACACACACACACTTTTGTCACTCAGCTGAAACCTCCTTTTGCCTTATTAAGATACCAACTACTCACTCCTTTTACTTATCTACCTAACATCATTCAGGCAGAGTGCAAAGATCTGTGTAGATGCTCCCCTAATGGACCTTCACTTAACCAACTGGCGAGATAACCCCCCTCTCCAAGTTCAACTCTCTGAGTTAAACAGACAGACTGACACCCAACACCTTAAATGTTTACATCTAGGATGGTTTTCTCTGGCATGCATAAGTGATTCTGCCGTCACCAGCTAATGGTATGCTAATCGAGATATGTGGTCTTTATTTCCCAGCCTGTTTAGGTACCTCGTAATGCAATTACATAATGTAATAAAATATTACAAAAATCCATAAAAGATGTATAAAAAGTGTAAAAAACAGGAATTGTTTTCTGTACATTCTGAGTAGAATGCTGTAGAAAAATATTGGAGTTGAAAAGAAGCTTGCTATTAAATTTGGCTGAAAGAGAGTCGTGGACTAAATAATCCTTCACTCTGGAAGAGTAATATACTCAGATTAATTTCTAAGTATTTTTCACTCTTGCTTCTGCTTTAAAGAAACTGAAATAGAAAATACAGGCAATGCAAGATGAATTTAATTTACAACAAGAAACTCCAACATAGAGAATCAAACGTAAATAAAGATTCATGGTCCCCCATGAAGAGATTGGGAAAGGAATCCACACTTACATGATTTGAGCTAAAATAAAATGAATGGAAATTTCTGCTTCTGGCCAAGATGGATGAACAGGAACGTTAGGAACTTGCCATCAGAAAACCGAACAAAATATATGGAACAAAGGCATTTTTCAAGACACTGGACATCAGGAAACCAAAGGAAATCACCTCGAAGACATGAGAAACAAAATAGGTGCCCCCTGGCATTGCCCCAGCTAATTGCCTTTAGAGAGATTCCAGACCACAGTCTGAGAAGGGGAACCCAGGCAGAGCCATGGATTGAGGAAATAGAGCTAAAAGTTCAGGGAGTCCCAGGTGACAGAGTTTGCAGGCCAGAATCTGGAGAGGAGAGAGGGTCACTGGGAACTCTGAGGATCTGTGAAGAGCTCCACAAGAATTCAGCGGAGTGCAGAGCAGTGCACACGAGTATGGGCAAAACCTCAGAGCGGGTGGGGGGAAAGCCATCGGAAAGAATCGAACGCCTGTTTCTACCAGTCAGACTGGTTACCTTTGGCTTTTATAGTGGGAGGTAAAGCCAACTCTCATAAAGGGAACTTTCCCCCAATAGGACAGAGGTTTATTTGCTAGGCAGCTAAACAATGACAAATGTCCACTACAATGGTTGACTATTGTTGTTTTTTCTTTTCAGTCTTCAAATCTAGTCTTAATCTGCCGCCTCTTTTTATGGTCCAAAGAAACTCTCTGAAAATGATTCAAATGCTTCTTTCTTACTTTTTTAAAGTTTTACTTATTTATTTTGAGAGAAAGAGGGCATGAGCAGGGGAGACGCAGAGAGAGAGGGAGAGAGAGAGAATTCCAAGCAGGCTTCACAGTGTCAATGCAGAGCCTGATGCAGGGCTCGAACTCACAAACCATGAGATCATTACCTGAGCCAAAGTCAAGAGGCAGACATTTAACTAACTGAGCCATCCATGTGCCCCAAACTCTTCTTTCTTGCCCACATATATGATTTCTTTTTCTAAGATACTATTTTTTACATTTTTTACTGCTCTGAAAATGCTATGTCTTACAATCAATGAAAATTATGGATTCATCCATGAAAAACTGACATCTTACAATCAATGAAAATTAAAATTGTCAACTTTTTTTCCCTTAGAGATGCATAAAAAGGATAGATCTTACACATGCTGGCATCTTGCATTCAATGAAATCTGGCAACATCATTTCCCCTTTCATAAAACTTAGCACACTGAAATGTCTTTATCCCTTATTAGACTGTAAACTCCACATACGCCCTATTCACAATGGTATGCCCACTGCCTAACTCAGCGCTTTAACGTATAAAGGATCCAAACATCACAGGAATAAAAGACACAGCCTAAGGAATACACTCAATGGTAGAGTAATAGTGATGTATCAGGACAGATGGTAGCGATACTGTGTGAACACAGACAGCATAATGTATATAAACTTGTTGAATCGCTATATTATGCACCTGAAACTAATGTACTATTGTATGTCAACTATACTCAAAAACAAACAATTGAAAAACAACACAAAAAAGACATACATTTATCAGATACGTTACTTGGTAAATGAGAATGAACCTGCTAAACAAATTTCTGTTTTCCATGTTTAACGTTCCATGAGTCTCTAAGGTTGAACTGCAACCAGAAAAGTGTGTTCCTTCAATGTGTCCTGTCCCAGATGTCTGACTCATTCACCAACCATGACTGAACTCTAATTAGATCCCAAGCATTGTGCGAGAAGCCTTATATGAACTCTCTCATTTGATGGTCTCGACGGTCCTCAATGGTAACTGAGATTCAAGGAAGTTTGATAAATTACCAAAGTCACACACATCTACAAGTTGAACACAAATGGTCTAACACTAGAATTTATGCTCGTAACTGTTCTACTATTGTCAGAGTGAAACCTATAGACTCTATGATTAACAGACTCTCTTCAGAGTTAAATGTAGCAGGAGTCCCAACTTGAGTCTAAGCTGTGTCCACATTTGGATGCCGGCATCTATGGAAGGCTAGGTGGATGTGTCCATCAGGAGTTCTGTTCTATTTCACTGATAGGCAGTAGATTCCCCCTCTGGGCCTGCGCCTTACTGACCTCAGGAGAAGGCTGCACCAGATGGCCGAGTTACCTTACCGTCCGTCTAGCTCACAAATGCTGTGATTCTGCGAACATTGGTGTGTAAGTTCTGACAGCTTTGTGGGGACCTCAGCCAGGATGGGTCCTATATAAAAATAGCAAACTTATGTGGCTGTCGGACTCCGGAAATGATAGTGATGAAGCAACAGGAAAACTGAATGTCCAGTGCACGTGGAGACGATCGGGGGACACCAGCAGGTTCAGGCAGCGTGAGCGGGCTCCACTTTCGGAAGTTAATGACTGCCTCCTGCTGAGCATGTTTTTGGTCAAGCTAATTGCACATCTGGGAAAATCATTAGAGAATGTATATTTCTAAGCTCCGCTTCCTGCTGAGTGTTTACAGCTGGATTTAGGAACCACAGGTAAAATAACACCAAGAGCAACACTTTCACAGCTTAGTGCCTCAGTAACATCTGGCTTAAACTTCCAGTGTCTCTTTAACTTTTCTTACATGAATCCATCACATTATTACTTTACAAAGTTGGATGGGAAGCTGTTGTTCATTGGGTAGATATCACAGACTC
Organism: Suricata suricatta; assembly: GCF_006229205.1. Classification (NCBI taxonomy): domain Eukaryota; kingdom Metazoa; phylum Chordata; class Mammalia; order Carnivora; family Herpestidae; genus Suricata; species Suricata suricatta. The sequence continues at coordinate 12,734,876 of NC_043703.1, read as the reverse complement.
TCTGGGCCCTGGAGCTGGTACAGGCTTCTCCCTATGCATTCACTTTACATTTAACAGGTAAGGTTCCTTCCCGGAGTCTGTCCACGTCTCTCCTGTGGTATCCATCACTTGCCAAACTAGACCGTTCCGTGTACCAAACACACCCTGGGCTTTCCTGCCTCCTGGCTCCTTCCTTACCTTTCATTAGTCTCTGCCCACCCAATCTTACCCACCTCTTAGAGCCATGGAGCTTTTACTACTCCCCAAAGTCATCTATACAATCAATAAAATTCTGATAAAAATCTCAAAAGTGTTTCTTACGGATCTTGATTCTGAAATTTAGATGAAGACTACAAATAGCCAAGACAATTGTAAGGGAGAATGAAGTGTCAGAACTGCCGTACCAGATATAAAGACATCATCTCAAGCACATATAAACAGTGAGTGATTGGTTTGGGGCTAGATAAGCAAACCAGTGGAAGAGAAAAGAAAGTCTAGAAACAGACTCATGCTTATATGGAAGCTTGATGCATGACAGAAATGGTACTGCAAATGAAAGGACTTCTGGTTTTAATAAATGAGAGAGAGGTAAAGGATACAGGTGTGTTGTTTAAAGGGGAATGTGCACCCCATTATTTATAGCAGCACTATCGACAAGAGCCAAAGTATGGGAAGAGCCCAAATGTCCATCAACAGATGAATGGATACAGAAGATGTGGTTTGTATATATATGTGTGTATATATTACTATAATAATATATATAATATAACTTAATAGTGATTGTATACACGCACACACGATGGAGTATTACTTGGCAATCAAAAAGAATGAAATCTTTTGCCATTTGCATCAACATGGATGGAACTAGAGGGTGTTATGCTAAGCGAAATTAGTCAGAGAAAGACAAATATCATGACTTCACATACTGTGGGATTTAAGATACAAAACTGGTGAACTTAAGGGAAGGAAAGCAAAAATAATATAAAAACAGGGAGGGGGACAAAACGTAAGAGACTCTGAAGCACAGAGAACAAACTGAGGGTCGTGGGAAGGTGCTGGGTGGGGGGTGGGCTAAATGGGCGAGGGGCAGTAAGGAAGACACTTGCCAGGACGAGCACTGGGTGTTATATGTAGGGGATGAATCACTGGAATCTATTCCTACAATCATATTGCACGAGATGCTAACTAACTTGGATATAAGTGAAAAATTAATTAATTTGTTAAAATGATATAGGATACGCACATGGAAAAATAAAATCAGATGTCTACCCCACCCTGCACACGAAATTCCACATCAGTTAAGACATAAACATAAAACATAAACATTTCATTAAGAACGTGTTATTTTCTAATTTTCAAAACAACCATAAGAAGTACGAATTAGTAGACCACTCTTAGGAGAGAATAAAGCTCAAATAAATTAAGTAACTCACCCATAATCAGACAGCCAACAAGTGACTGGGTGACAATTCCCCACTGTCTTCCCAGAGCTTTAATTTTGCCACTTTGCCTCTCCCTTTTCTAAATATTCTTTCAATTATTTTATTTTCAAAAATCGATTTGAGTAAGCAATTTTCTAACTAGCTACCTACCTACCCACTTTTGTCTTCTGTTTGTATATTTCTTCTCTGTTTATCTCCGTGAAGTCAGACCATGTCTTTGCTTTGTGGCGTTTCTGCCAGGGGCCTGACACAGGATCTTACTAGTTGATCTTTCTGACATCTTAGTGATTATCATCCAAAAGCCAGATCTAAAAAGTTACCAGATTTCTGGCCTTGATTGTTTTTTTTCACGCCTACTTCTTATTCTAACACATGACTAATACCTTAGGAAGTGATTTAAAAAAGTTATATTGGAAAATGCTGACCCAGAGAAGTGTGTGGAGCAAATAGTGGCCCACACATCCACACTGACGTAACCAGAGGGGCTGTGTCTGCTCAGCTCTCCCACACCCATCCCCCTCCCCACCAGACTTCGATCCAAGTCACACCACAAAAGGGCTAGTTCACCTCTAACATCTTTTCTTTCTCATATTAATTAAGTTTTGGCTGTGGCAATACAGTTCAAATTAACAGTGATTTAATTGAAACAGAAGTTTATTTCTCTCACACAAAGCAGTCCAAACATAAACAATCCAGAATGATCTACTGGCTACAGATATTGGGGATCCATGTTCCTTCTCTCTTGTGAATCTGCCATCTTCAACATCAGCTTCTACCTCAAGATCAAAGATGGCTGCTGCAGTTCCTGCCATCACATTCACAGTCCACCCCCAGCACAGAAGCAAAAAGTAATAGATTGACAGCAAGCAGCCATGTGCCATTGAATTCTTGAGGTTCTATTAATACAGTAAGGTAGGGCAATTGATATTCAAAAAACAACTGATACCTTGCCACATGTATTTTTGAAATTCTTTCTAAATTAGGCAACGATGATTTTCTTCAAGTGTGCCTGTTGTCACGCTTTCCTTCTCCATCAGAGGAAAGGTCTCTCTTTGTCCAGCACTTGAAGCATTCTTAAATTAAGGGAAAGACAGACATGTAAATTAAAAGTGGCAATACCCATGGTGAGTGTTATCAACACACACAGGAAGAAACAGCTCATCTGGTCGGGTGGCTGTGGGGTGGAGTGACCAGAAAGGTGTGACCGGGAAGTGACATCTGCACCAGGTGCTGACGGCAGTCCTGGTGAAGGAAACAGCTTATTCCAAATCCCTGGAGGAATGAAAACATGGGCACAAGTCATGAAATTCAAGTGGTGCCCCTCAAGCTGGAGGGAAAGTATAAAGGGGGGAAGAGCAGGAGTTGAGGCTGGAAGTGGAGGCGGGAAGTCAGACCATGAGGCATTGTGGGTCCAAGTGCAAAGTTTGGACTTCCTCTTTTGTGGGTAGTAACAGCAGATATTCAAGGGGAGGAAGACGAGTTGGTAGAATGTGAGCTGTTCTTTGAGGCACAAGGCACAGGACATTATAATTAGGGAGACTGGACACAGAGGCACAGTGTACAACACGTGTGGCATCTGCCTTTGTCACCCAAATCTTGAATCTTCTTTCCACAGTTAAGGACTCCTACACCTTAATCATCCAAGCCCCACTTCCACTAGAGACGTTGAAAAATGCCAGATCCTAGATTCCCATCCTCCCTGCTAAGCTATTTGGCCACGTGATCTGTGCTCAATCAGTTCCCCCTGCCTCAGACTTTGACTTGAAAGCTAGGAACAGGGAGGGTGACCAACTGTCCAGCTTGCTTGAGACTGTTCTGTTTTATTTTTTTTTAATTTTTTTAAATGCTCTATTTAGTTTTGATACAGAGAGAGACAGAGCATGAAAGGTGGAGGGGCAGAGAGAGAGGGAGACCCAGAATCGGAAGCAGGCTCCAGGCTCTGAGCTGTCAACACAGAGCCCGACTTGGGGCTCGAACCCACGAACGTGAGATCATGACCTGAGCTGAAGTCAGAGGTTTAACCGACTGAGCCACCCAGGCGCCCTGGGACTGTTCTGTTTTAAAACGGAACATCCTGTATCCCAAGAAACTTGTCCATCCTGGTCACATGGGGCTGATGGGTCACTCAAGCAGGGACCACACAGAGAAGATGATGAGGCCTTTCAGAGACACACATGCTTCCGAGCCATTGCAAGAGCCAAGCTGAGAAAACACAGGGCCTGAGCGATGGCAACAGCAGCAGGCTGGCGGTAAATCAGCCTCTGCCGCTGAGTACAAGGAATCCCCCCAAACTAATGATGTGTGATTGTACAGGGCGAGATGGACTGTGGAGACTCAAGGGCCGGACACACCATTTGATAGGAGGTTTCTTTACTCGTGGCCATGCTACAGTGAGAGTCTGTGGACAAGATCTAAGGGAAGATTTTCACAGGCAGGTGTCCAGGTTTCTCTAGAGCCCAGAAGAGAGGTGGAGAAACAGAACACCTAGCACAGTACCTAGAACGTAGTCTCTGAATGTTGAGTTGAGTACTATCGCCTCTTGGCTTCCCCGTATCAGCATATAGAGAACACACAGTTCTTTGCACGCAATAGACACTCAGGAAGGATGTGATAGTTGAGTGATTCATTCCTTAGCTCAGCACAGCAGAGACAGCCACCTGCAAACTACCTTTTTTACTTATTGATTCATTTATTAGTTGTTAAATCCAAAAACCAAAGTTTTAAGGGGAAAATGTTCTTCCGTTCGCCGGGTCCCACTTTAATTTCTGACTATTAGGATATTGTGTTCATTTGGTGAATCAAATAAATGTGGGTAGCTTCATGATCTTGTATAAATTCTGCTTCAAATAAGAATTGCTATATTTTTACATACTCAAAAACATTACTTTTCCTAAAGACAAGAATTATGTCACAAAGAACTACAGTAGAACAATATAATTCTTCAAGCTGGGCCAAGGAGAAGAGGTCAGAGTAAAGAAAGCTGAGTTTTTCATTTTTAATTCTTATCATTATCATTATTATTAGCATGGGTAGTTGGGGAGAAATTGCTCAGAGGACAACAAAGGTAAGGGTAGACTCGGGCATAGGAAACATTTCTCTTTATTTCTCCATTCTTATAAGCAAAGACCACTGGGGAGAAAGACTGGTCTGTTATTGGAATGGGAAAAAACATGAATAGAATAAATGGAGGGTTTTTCTAAACAACCACAACAACAAAAGCAGTAAATGTAATAGCTGGCATTTACCACGTACCGAACGAAGACTCAGGGACTGTGTTATGTTGTGTTAGCACACAAAAATTCAAGCTTGTTGTAAGTGTTATTATTATACTATTTCTTTATTGTTATAAAATGTCAGGAAATGTGAAGACACAGCAATGACAATTATAATAAAGATTAAGGCACAAAAATAAAAGGGCAGAAAGAGCAAATGAAAATTTCTAGTACATTCCTCCACACCTTTTTAAAAACTTTTTTTAATGTTTATTTATTTTGAGAGAGACAGACAGTGCAAGCAGGGGAGGGGCAGAGAGAGAGGGAGACACAGAACCGGAAGCAGGCTCCAGGCTCTGAGCTGTCAGCACAGACGTGGGCCTCAAACTCATGAACTGTGAGATCATGACCTGAGCTGAAGTTGGACACTCAGCCGACTGAGCCACCCAGGCGCCCCTATGTTCCTCCACACCTTGATCTAGTATCACACTTTTCCATGGCCCTGGATGATGATGGTCGTGGTGGTGGTGAAGAAGACTTTAGGAATGAACCCAGGAGGAGAAGCATAAGGGGCAGGACATGGGTCATACATAGTCCTATGTCCCTAGCACCTAAGTTTCTTTTGGGATCAAGAAAGAAACTGAGAAGGAAAGACAATGGCACGCTCTGTCAGTGAAAGGTTGCCCCCTGCATGCTTCCTGGGGGGCAGCGAGGCCGTGCACAGGGCGTGCACAGGGCATGGACCGCGGGGCTCCGGGACGTGAGGCGGGCTGGCCGCCTCTGCAAACATTCTCCCCCCTGCAAACATCCTGGCCCCTGCAGACCCGGCGGTGTTCAGGGCCGCCCCGTGCGCGGCAGGCCCTGCAGCCAGGGTCGGCCAGGCGCCCCGCATAACGCAGCATCTGGGCCTCGATGGTGCACAAGGACAGGGCCACGAAGGGTGCACAATGGGACTCGGGTGTGAAGGAAAAAGATACTGAGGGATCCACAGCGACAAAGAGAGGATGGGGGTAGAAACGGAAGGACAAGAAAACTGATGTAAGACAGGAAGCGCCGCACAGGGGGAGCAAATCAAAAGAGGAGAAAGGAGGGGCGCTGGGGAGGATCAGTCCTTGGAGCGTCTGACTCTTGGTTTCCACTCAGATCATGATCTCATGGTTTCTTGAGTTCGAGCCCCACATCAGGCTCCAAGCTGACAGTGCGGAGCCTGCTTGGGATTCTCTGTCTCTCTCTCTCTCTGTCTCTCTCTCTCTGTCTCTCTGCCCCACCCCATCTTGGACTGTCTCTGTCTCTCTCAAAATAAATAAATAAACTTTAAAAAACTATTTTAAAAAAGGAGAAAGGCAGGGAGACTAAGTCTGGGGTTCAGGGAAAAGGGGAAAGTGGAGACGGTGCTGGAAAAATAGGCGCGTCTGTCCCTTCGCCCTGTCCTGTCCCCTGCTCTCAAAACTCTCATTCCACATCTTTATTCACCAAGGTGAAGGGGCGACATTGAAATGGGACAGAATGATTGGCTCTTAGCAATTTATTTTCCGGAAAAGTCGCTATGCTCTTTTCTCTGTGGACAATCAGAATCCCGTGAACAAAAGTAAGGAAGCACCAAGAGATGTCAGGAATGCCACCACGGCCCATGGGTGCCCCTCGACGGTTAATACTGGGGGGTGGGGGGGAGCTGATTAGGGACAAATGTCAAGCAGGCACGCAGCCCCAGTTTACACAGAGCCGCTGGTGGTGGCCCTGCAAATGGCACGAAGCGTCACGGGCCAGTGTCCTCCCGAGCCGCGCCACAGCCCTCTCCGTGGGCTGCCAACCTGCCGATTACACCGCAGCCACAGGGACGCAAGTGCTGCTGCTGTTTTCAGCGCCGCGCTAATGAATTGTATTTAACTGCATTAAAAAATAATGACTTGGAAAGGCTACAATTATGATATTTAAAATATAAATCGTGCCCAATGGATATTAAATGTGGGCTTTGCATTTTCCCGTGCATTAGGAGCCTAACAAATATTCTTCTATTCCTCTGAAAGGAAATGGGCAAACACTGATCAAAGAGCTCACTCCAAGCGATTAAAACTTTCCATTACCATATGGAGGATGTATGAATTGTTCCAAAACACTTGTCTCTAGTAAGGATGTGTTAACATCTGCCAACTCGGGTACAGGAGTTAAATGAGATGGCAGTGCAGGGATTAGGAAGTAGTGGAAAATGTTTCTCCAAGAAGGTAGAAAATGCCTCATTTATCCTGGAAATGAAAGTCATAAATATATATGCTGTACCTATGTGTATGTATGTATGTCTAAAATATGTGTATATTTTTATGTGTGTGTATACTCACATATATATGTGTGAGTATACACACACATAAAAATACATATATATGTGTGTGTGTACACATATGTATGTTTTTGTGCAATATTCCCCATCTTATCTCAACAAAGGCAGATTTCCCATCAAGGTAACTGTCTTAGCTTTGGTTGCAATAAAATACCACAGACTTGGGGCAGTTGAGCGTCTGACTTTTGATTTTGGCTCAGGTCATGATCCCAGGGTCATGGGATTGAGTCCCACCTCAGGCTCCATGCTAACCAGGAAGATTCTGTCTCTCTCTCTCTCTCTCTCTCTCTCTCTCTCTCTGTCCCCCCACCCTCTACCCTCTCCCCTGCTTGTGTGCCCTCTTTCTCTAAAATAATAACTTTTTTAAAATACCACAAATTGGGTGTCTTAAACAACAGAAATTTATTTCTCCCAGCTTTGGAGACTGGGAAGTCCAAGATCAAGGTGCTGGGAAATCCAAGATCAAGGTGCTGGTCAATGTGGTTACTGGTGCGTGGCCCCATCCATGGCTGGTGGGAGGTATGGGGGCGGGAGGTGGGCAGAGAGAAAGAAATCTTACTCTCCTTATAAGGTCAACAGTCCTATTGGATTAGGAACCTGCCTTATGATCTCACGTAACCTTAATTACCTCCTAAAGGCCCCATCTCTAAATACAATCACACTGGGGTTTAGGGCTCCCACATGAATTTTGAGGGGACACAACTCAGTCCATGCAATAATGAAGCTTAAACTCCAAAGCTCCTTCTGGTATACTTCCTTCTTTAGTCTCAGACCTATATTTGTGTTTGTAGTTCTATATTTTTCCATAAGCACCAGGCCCCACAAACTCTAGAACCTCTTTATCACAAAGCATTTAAAGGAGTTCTAGACATGCATAAGAAACAATAAACCAGGCACCCGGATTATGTTATCACAGGCAACATTCAGAATATATCAAGACACTGGGTAGGGCTTTTCCTGTTATCCTAAAGCTATGATAAGGGCCCACAGCTGAGGACAAAAAGGACCAAGTATCCCATATGCTAAGCAAGATGGCAGTAAATCTCAGCAGTGACTAACCCCCAGCCAAAGGAGAAGCACCAGTTCATACCCAGCTTCTCCCCCTGCCCGACCTTCCCCAGGAGGCAAGGAGAGAAGGCAGAGAGGAAGGCAGCAGGTGCCCCTCTTTCGTGTGGAGAACCAAGGGTTATGTATTTCATTTCCCAGTTGGATTTGGTGACAGTTGTGTGTCAACATGGCAAGACTGTGGTATCCAGTTGTTTAGACAAGTACCACGGATACTACTGGGAACGTTTAGATGTAATTAACATTTAAATCAATTGACCTGAATAAAGCAGCTTATCCTCCATATCTAATCAGTTGAAGGCATTAAGAAAACAGACTGAGGATTCCTGGACGGGAAGGAATTCTGCCCCTAGGCGGCCTTCAGACTCAAGACTACAACATCACTTCTGTCCTGGCTCTCCAACCTGCTGGTCTGCCTTACACATTTCAGACTTGCCAGCCTCCACAATCACATAAACCAACTCCTCAAAACAAAGCTCTCTCTTCTAATCTCTTTCTCACTCCCTCTCTCTATATAAAAAAAAATAATTATATATACTTAAATATATAACTAAATATTTAAATATATAATTATGTAATTTCTATATTAGATAACATACATAATATATAATTTTCTACACATTCTATTGGTTCCATTTCTCTGGATGAACTCTAGTACATATAATGGTTAGCCAGCACAGGGGCCAGTCTGACACCTAAACACGAGAAATGACAATCAGAGGGAGCTGGCGGGGCAGATAGGGGGCATATGGAGGGAACAGTTACTGGGGTAACTCCTGCACCCGCACCTTCTGCGTGTTGGGAATAGGTTTTTATGAGTTTCCCTTCCGTCTGGCAGGCACTCTAGAAGGCTTCCACCATCTTGCCCAGCCCCCCAGAGCCTGTCCACCCCTGTGCCTCAGGACACAGCCAGCATACGGATGCCCGTCAGACAGAGGAGCAGGCACCACGAGCAGGGAAAATGGCGGCAACCAACCAAGAAGACGGCCACGCCTCTTCCGGTTAAATAAGGACCACCCTCCCTCTCCTCCACCTTCCGGCCCATGCCCTGGGGAGCTAAGGGGAAGTTGGGTGGACCCACACAACCTCGGCCCCTGCCCCATGCCCACGCAAACGGCTGTCTTGCTGTCCAGTGTCAGCCTACTCTGTGCACTGCAATCACCTGGGGGTTAGGAAAAACTACCACCACTCAAGCCCCAGCCCCGAACCCCCCAGAATGGGAGGAATTCAAAAGCTCCCGTTGCAGCCAGGGCTGTCCTGTTAGTGCCATGGACAAATTAACCCCTACTACTAAGAGGAAGGGGGCAAGGCAATTTCGAGGGTGGGTGTCATAAAGTGAACAAGACCATGTCTGAAATCCCAGAATTAGGCTGTTCTAGTAACGGTTGAGAACAGGGAGTTATGGAAGCCAGCTAACATGTTATCACAGACTCCTTACCCAATACAATCCTATCTTTGGGCTGAAGTTTGTTGGCAAAAATCCAGCTGAGAAGGGAGGGTTCACATGCACACCCTAAGGGGCTGAGACCTCTCTACAAACAAGTTCCAAAGGCATCACTTAATCCACCGCCCAGGCCTCAGGCTGTGCCATTCATTCTACTTAAGTTCTTCTAGAAATCTGATAGCCAGGGAGTGTGGTTCCTGTTAGGCGAGCCCCATTAGAAATCCAAAATTACATTAGGTTTACTCAGGCCAGAAATTCACATTTTCTCCAAGGCCCGCACGTTTCTCCCACACCTTTCTCCCCGCCTCCAGTGGGCAGCCTAAGCAGCAGAGCAAATCTGGGCTCAGGCCCGTTCCTTCCCCTCCCCCCTCCCCCTCCCCATTCCCTCCCCCTCCCCCTTCCTCTCTTGCCCCTGCTCCTCACATCTTCACACCATGCAACGAGAGGAGGTTTGCCAGATGCCCATTTTCTCCTTCCCACTGCTCACTTGGAAACGGGATGCACGGCATGGTGCCCTTTGTATGCTGCCATTTTGTTCCCCTGGCCGCCCCACCTTCAGAGGCAGACACAGAAGAGATAGTCAGGAAGGGAGCAAAGGATGATGAGGCTCTGCGTTTCCTTCCCTCATTTCACCCTCCCCTTTGCCTGGCTTTTTTTTTTTTTTATGTTTTTATTTATTTTCAAGAGAGAGAGAGACATAGGGTGACCAGGGCAGGGGCACAAAGAGAGGGAGACACAGAATCCGAAGACAGGCTCCAGGCTCTGAGCTGTCAGCACAGAGCCCGACACAAGGCTCGAACTCATGAACCACGAGATCATGACCTGCGCTGAAGTCAGAAGCTCAACCAACTGGGTCACGCTGGTGCCCCCTTTTTTTACTGGCTTTTAAAACATTGGTCCCCTTCCCCAGGTCCTTTGTGATTTCTTCTACCCTTGCTGTAGTGGCGGAAAGTCTGTGATGGCGAGAGGGGAAGTCAGTGAGCCCGTCCTTAACCACCAAAATAAATTAGTGATTGCCTGCCATAAGAAGGCCTTCATGCAGGAGTCTGATGAGAACATGTCGTGGGTGTGTGTGCTTGCGCATATGTGTGTGTACGTGAATTTCTGTACTACTGCCTCTCTATGGGAAAAGAGCCCTTAGGGCAGAAGCTGTGTATATAAGTCTATATTGTTAATGGGATAAGATTTAATATGATATAAAGTATAGCTTGATCCCTTAAGGAGCACTATTACTTTTGATATACTGTGTTCTAATTGTTATTATATGTAAAGCAAACAGTACTACTTGGCAAGGTTTCTTTATTGATTTATTACAATGTGTGGGGAGCGCCAACATTCTCTACACTCACTGGCAGATTTCTTCTTAACAAAAAAAAGCCCTCGAGGGAAGGGATAATCTTTCCATGTTACAAAGAAGAAACTGAGGCCCAGAAGAGCTGAGTGATGTGCTGTAAAGGGAAGGCATAGTAATGAAGGGCAGACACAGATGAAAACCTGACTGCTTCTATGGATCAGGGCTCTGACCGGTGTCTTCATACAAACTAAAGACTAAACAGATATTAGAAGTGTATCTTCAGATGGATTTTGGAGACAGCAGCAGCTGGAGGAAAATCAAAGAGAAGCCTAGCTACGGGCGCCTGAGTGGCCCAGCCAGTTAAGCATCCCACTTCGACTCAGGTCATGATCCTATGGTTCGTGGGTTTGAGCCCCACGTCGGGCTCTTTGCTGACAGCTCAGAGCCTGGAGCCTGCTTTGGATTCTGTGTCTCCCTCTCTCTCTGCCCCTCCCTTGCTCGCACGCTGTCTATCTCTCTCTCAAAAATAAATAAAAACATTAAAAATATTTTTAAAAAAGATAAGCCTCGCTAATATCTTCTCACGTTGATGTCAGGTCCGCATTTGCCTACAGCAAACTGTAATCTCAAGAGAAGATTCCAGGCAAGATTCACAGAATTTGTCTCTCCCTAAAAACTGAGGAATAATTTCAGCAGCCCTCTGACCCTCAGGCAGAGCCCGTCACATGACATCGCTCAACTCCTTTCTGGATCAATCCCAATATTTCTCAGCACTCACAATTCAGCAATTTTCATGTCTTCACCCATTTTTTTCACATATTCCATGTGCACTCAGAAAAGTTGGTCCCTGGCCTTTTTTCATAATTACTTTTCGTAGATCTGAAGGCAGCCCCAGAAACCTCTCTTCATTCATGAATAAGCTGATTTCTCTTAGTTTGATTTTATGCCTTAACATTTTGATTAAGATTAAGCAAGATTTTGATTAAGTGTGCGGCTCTGTTCCCTGAGTCTCCTCCAAGCTTTACACTTCGCTGCCAAAGCTATGGGAGGCAGAGCAAGACAGAAAGGTCCAGGCTGCACCTTGGTACGTATTGGGGGGGGGGGGGGCTGGGTGCTTGCTGCTCAGGTGGATCCTATCAGGTTTCCTCACTTACCTGCAGACTTGCGCTGCTGAATCCTGACACTGTCAGACACTATCGAAATGTCACCTAGAACCATGTCAAGGTCCTTTCTTCCCCATATCCTCATCAAATTACAATTTCAAAGCACTTGCTGTCAGAAACTAAGAGGGGGACGCCTGGGTGGCTTGGTTGGTTAAGTGTCCGGCTTCGGCTCAGGTCATGATCTTGTGGTTCATGGGTTCAAGCCCCACGTTGGGTTCTGTGCTGACAGCTCAGAGCATGGTGCCTCCTTCAGATTCTGTGTCTCCCTCTCTCTCTGTCCCTCCCCCACTTGCACTCTATCTCTGTCTCTCTTTGAAAAATAAACAATAAAATAAAAATAATAATAAAATTTAAAAACCCTATGGGTTTAGTGCAAATAAATGCAGCATTTACAATTCTAATTAGAAGGGTCACATAGCAAGTATTCCAAATACATTTGATAGTTGAATAAGTTAACAAATGAGCTCATTTAACTGTATGAGAATGACCTACTTGGACCCTCATTTTGTACTAACTCCACCATGCAACTGTCACCGGCAGGGACAGGGAGTAACATGGAAAATCCTGTAGGAACCACAGTGTAGAGTGTGGTGATTCTGCAGTTCAAGGTGCTTATGTTAAACATACTTTGATTGGGGAAAACCTTCGTCCAGAGGTGTTTGGTTTTTTGGGGGGGGAGGTGTTTGTTTGTTACTTATTTCTTTTTTTTATTTATAGTTTATTGTCAAGTTGGTTTCCATACAACACCCACTGCTCTTCCCCACAAGTGCCCTCCTCCGTGCCCATCACCCCCTTTCCCCTTTCCCCCTCCCCCTTTAGCCCTCAGTTTGTTTTCAGTATTCAAGAGTCTCTCATAATTTGCCTCCTTCCCAAGAGAGACTGTGTGCAAGCAGGGGAGAGGGGTAGAGGAAGGGAGAGAGAGAGAGAGAGAGAGAGAGAGAGAATTTTTTTTAATGTTTATTTATTTATTTAGAGAGAGAGAAGAGAGAAAGTGTGCACCAGGGAGAGGCAGAGAGAGAGGGAGAGACAAAATCCCAAGTAGGCTCTGAGCTGCATGGGGCTCGAGCTCATGAACTGTGAGATCATGACCTGAACCCAAATCAAGAGTCAGATGATTAACCAATTGAGCCACCCAGGTGCGTCTCCAGATGTGTCTTAAAACCAGAATGATTTGTCTAGCATTTTTGAAATAATTAAAGAGTACACATCCAAACTGGAGCACATACAAGATTTACTTAAGAAATAGCCCAGGCCTGCCCCTCACATTAATGAGTTTTCATCCTCTCCCTCAGTACTTGGACTGTCTTACCAACAAACTGCATATGAATAAGGACTTTGGACTCAAATACTATGGTTTTCAATTCCAGCTCCCTCCCTCCTTGGCTGTGTAGACTTCAGAGAAGTTATTTTGTCACTCTGAGATTCGGGGTCTTCATCTCAAGGTGGAGAGACTATGAGCACCTCCTTCATAGGGTTGTTGTGAAGGTCAAATATGTCACTTTGAATAGTATTATTATTTGTATTACTATTATTATGATCCACTCTCTTAACAAATGGCAATCTAAGGAAAAGAAACGAAAAGTATTCAAGAATAAGAAAGCCAGAAAGGGGATGAGGTGGTCCATTGGTTACCAGGACATTGTCACTACCTCACTTTTGGAAGATACATTTGGAGCCCTTTTCCCATAAAATGCGTTATAGAAAAAAAAAAAGTGAGAACTTTCCAGCAGACCAAAGAAATTGCTGTATATCTTCAAAAGAAAATTCCCTGCTGTCTAAGTATACCCTGGGTTATCTGATTCTATGGGGTCTGAGCACTTTTCATTGTTTTTGAACTATTCTACAACACTCTTGGTTGTCAAAGATTTCACAAATATTTCTTGTCCACAGAAAGTGCTAGTTCCCATCACCCTCCACAAGCCAGTTCTGCATCTGTTTGTAAATTCATTTTGCATTATTTTGTCTGTGTGCATGGAATCGTTAGAATTCTTCTTTGAACCAATTGGGACATCCCTTTGGTTTCCTTCTTAATTCATGAGTTGAACAAAACCTTTGACATGTACATTTTATATTTGTCTGAGAGTCATGGCTAGACACAGTTTTGCTGGAAGCCACTTCTGAAGTCAGGCAGGTTTGCAAGGCCTCCCACTGTCAGATGGGTCAGATGGTGGCCAGAGTCTACAACCACTCAACCCCCACTCAATTCCTGCTTGAGCACCGACCCCCAAGGCGTCTGACTGACTGATATCAGGAGTGACTTGCCTTCTTATGCTAAAAATATCTGAATTGTACCTTATGAAAAAACTTATTATAGGAGTTTCTTCTTTTGTGATTATAGGAGCAAATATTACATTTCCTGAGAAAACCTGTTTTTCTTTCCCTGGAAAACAGGCTATTAACCCCTGCTCACAAAAGACCTAACTTTTGCCTTTACTATGCTAAAAACATTGCCTCATATTTAAATGCTAAAGATCCCTTCCTTCCCCATGTGATAAGCATCTAGTCACCTACTTCAATCACTATTGATAAAGATTATGCATGAATCTTCTACCAATCTATGTGCTGGGAAATTTTTACATATCAAAGAATTTGTCATCAGAAATCATTGTCTAAGGCAACTGCCACTTCTGTTTTGTACACCATACATTTTTTCAATTAATAAAGGCGATTCTCCTGTCAGTGCAGAGATGCCTGCCTGGTGAGCACAAAGAAGTGGAGGCTCACTCACTCCCTTTTGCCAACATCATCCTTCCTGCAGGGAGTCCTGGACTCCGGCACGGTTTGAAACATCTTCCTAGAGCAATTCATACTTATCTATGCATTCATCCATTTATTCACTTACTCATCACAATGATTGAGCACCTAACATTAGAAACTATGTTGAAACGTATGCATGATACAAAGACCAATAAGCGGGGTCTTGCCTTTAAGATGCTCACAATGAATTATAAAATGGTTATAATTTCAGATAACTGACAAGCACCTTGCAAAAGGGGAACTGGGAAAGGGAGATATTGCTGTTTGCTCAGGGGAAAATGGAAGGACCCAGGAAAGAACTGCCAGTCATTTGTGTCTTGGGGAATCCAGCTCTCAAGGATATGGGGAGGATGTCACAGGTAAGTGCCTGGTTCCACTCGGCCAAACCTCAGCACATAAAGTCGAGTAGGAGACCAAGCTGCAAAGTGAAGTCACATACAGTCATGGAGAACCTTGGACACTGTGCTGAAGGCAGAAGGAACCCATTGACGTTTCCATAGCAGGGGAGCCTCCTGGCCAAGCTGAGGAATGACGCCTCCCCTCTAGATGGAGAGTAGTTCAGAGAAGAAGACACTTGACTCCGGGGTCAACAGCAATATCCAGGAAAAGTTGGTAATTGGGTCCTGGACCAGGGTGACTAGGAAGGAGGAGACCCAGATGGGTACTGTCTGACCGCCACCCTGCCCAAATGCAGCAGCAACAAACACTGAAATTTCTGCAAGTCATTTTCTCTCTCCACTGGAGGCTTTCAAACACCGGCAAAGCTGTGCTCTTTATGATTCACTCTATTTCCATGCCAACCCTTCAGCTGCTGCTGTCTGGCCTCCCTGTCCACAAGGCAAGATCTCTACACTCCCTGCACTCCCGCAGGGATCTGACGCCCACTGCCTCTCAGGAAATGCTTTTAAATGACATTGAACTATCTGCAGCAGTACCTCAGTCAACGGCTCTATTTGACCCGCAGAGACGTCACATTTCAGGTCAGCAGAATGCTCCCCTGTGCTGCTCATGCCTGACTAACTACCTCAATCACGAGAAGAAGCTTCCCTTCAGTGGTATTTACAGGTACAGGTGCAAAGATTTCAACAACGGCAGAGTACACTCAGGCACCATGGCAACCGGCACATCAGCCTGGATACCCTCCGCAGCGTGGGAACACCCAGTCCTCCATTCATTCTAGCCGACAACAAAAACGAATGACGTTTTGTCTTGCCTTGTCCTCTCAGAAAATGTTTGGCAGGTCCCGGGGTAACAAGGATGCTGCTCTTTATGCCTGGGGAGGGTCGGGGGGAGATGGCAGCCCAGATTGGTTGGAACGCTCCCAGTCCACCCGCAGAGGTTCCCTCCTGCCGGTGCTGTCAGCAGGGGCGGGCTGGGCGTGCGTGCTGGCTGCTGTCTCACATATGTTACTTTAACTTGATCTAAAATCACTTGCCAGAGACAATGCCCCAGCTCCGCAGCCCCACACTTCATGGGCTTAGGAAGTAATGTGCGTGTCATGGTTACTGTCGGAGCCCTTGTGTAAGGAACGCCTAAGGTACCAAGATGTTATTGCTTTCTGGGGTGTTCTGCAAGAGACAGAAATTCAAGAAAAACTATCTGAAGCAAAACTGGGCATGTAAAGGGCTTATTTATAATAAAATCATTCTATATAATAATATAGTTCTATTCTCTCTCTCTCTCTCTCTCTCTCTCTCTCTCTCTCTCTCTCTGAACCTCTCTGTCTCTTCTGCTTCTCTGTCCCTGTCTCTATCTGCGTCTCTCTCTTCCCAGCACTTGGCCTTATGGTGTATACAAGTGCGGGGTTCAGCCATAGGCTCAAAGCCCCGGATTAGCAAAGCCATAGCAAAAAGAGAAGATCTTTCTGCCAGTGTGTGCATAGAGAATCCCAAAGAAGGGCTCTGATTGGCCTGTCCCACACGGCCATCTCCAGTGGGAACTCTGAGTGACTGAGGAAGTCAGTTGCCTGCCACTCTGGCCAGAAGAACGGGTTCTTTGATGAGCAGACTCAAAAAGACTAGAGGGCGAGCTATTACAAGAAGAAGGGAGGAGATGGTGGCCACATCAAAACAATAGACCAAACTAAAAATGTAGGACAAGAAAAAATTCTCAACGGACTTGCATTCCAGGCTTCCCCAACTTCCTGCTTTCAAGTGCAACAGCTGTGACAGCGCAGAGTTGCCCAAGTCCAGAGCGCACCATTAACACTTTACTATACGTAAAGACCTGCCAACAATGCCTTTCACAAGAATTCTGTTGCAATACCCCCCAGAATTGTGTAACCTCAGGGCTTTGTCGGTCACCTCCAAGAGGAAGAGGAAGAGAAAGGGAAGTGGTGTCAGAGGCTGAGACCAGACAGCCAGAGACTAATTTGCAGCATAACTAGAGATCTGAGAGAAGCCAAAGGTCTGGGAGACGGAAAGTCACCAGGATGTACGGCGGCCATATAGGCAGAAAGTAACATCAGCAGTAGAATCATGAGAGGCAGCCTGGCTGGGACAGGTACGTTTGCCCCCTGGCTTCCTCTCCAATTTCAGTGGGCACGAACATCTCTGAGTGGACAGGCGGTAACTCCAGCTAGAGAAATCATGCTCACAGGGAGGCTCGAGACAGGAGTCCAAGAGAAGCAGTTCTTGGCCTTGCCAACATGGCGTTCAGCAGTGGGTACAGCCTTCTTTTTTGTTTTTTTATGTTTTTTATTTATTTTTGAGAGACAGAGAGAGAGGGAGATACAGAATCTGAAACAGGCTCCAGGCTCTGAGCTAGCTGTCAGCACAGAGCCTGATGCGGGGCTCGAACCCACGAACTGTGAGATCATGACCTGACCGAAGCTGGAGGCTTAACTGACTGACCCACGCAGGTGCCCTGCGGGTACAGCCTTCTGATGGCCACACACCATTAACATGTTTTGTGTTAGACAATCAATGTTCATGTTAATTTGCTCACATATATTTCCTTCTGTCTTTTCCTGATTCTTGTGTGCATGTGTATGCTTTCATCTGGGATCATTTTACTTCTGAGAACCCACTTTGAGACTCTGTCTGGAGAACCATTTTTAGAATCTTCTACTGTCTTCCTACCGGTGACAAATTATCTTCGTTTTCATTCATTAAAAAATCTTTACTTTGTCTTCATTTCCAAAAGATATTTAATAGAAGATAGAATTCCACGTTGGCAATTGTTTCCTTTCATTATTTTAAGTTGTCATTCCACCGTCTTGTGGCTTCATTGTTTCTGCCAAGAAGGTACAAGTGATGTCTTTCTCCCCCTCCCCCCACCCCGGCTATTTTTAAGATTATCTTGGTCTTTGGTTTCCCTAGTTTGTGTCTGACACACAAAGGTGTAGGTTTTTTATTCATCCTTTGAGATTCACAGCCCTTCCTGAACTGGTAGTATTATCTTTCATCAATTTTGGAAAATTCTTGGCCACTACTTCTTTATACTGGCTTTTACCATATTCTCTCTCCTCTCTTTCTGGATTCCAGCTTCCGTTATATTAGACCTTCCCACCACACCCTACATAATTTCTACCCTCTTCTATCTTTTCATTCCCTTCAGTGTTTCAGTCTGAATATTTTCTTCCAAGCTTTCTTGTACCTTATCAATAATCTCTTAAGCAATGTCTACTTTTATGTTAAACCCATCCACTGCTCTCTCCTTTTCATGGTAAAAATATACATAACATAAAGTTAACCATTTTAATCATTCTTAAGGGTGCAACACATTGCTCTTTCAGTTGTATTTTTCAATTCTACAATTTGCTTGTGGTTATTTTTTAAATACTTTTAGGGGCAGCTGGGTGGCTCAGGCAGTTAAGTGTCTGGTTCTTGGTTTCAGCTCAGGTCATGGTCTCACAGCTGTGAGATCAAGCCCCACATTGGGCTCTGTGAGAGCCTGCTTGGGATTCTCTCTCTCTCCCCCTCTCCTTCTGCCCTTGCCCTGCTCACTTTTGCTCTCGCTCTCTCGTTCTCTCTCTTTCTCAGAATAAATGAATAAAAATTTAAAATAAAAAAGCATAATTTTAAATTCTCTCCTCCATCTTCCTTGAAGTATACTAAGCATAGTTATTCTGAAGTTCATAACACCTACACTAGCTGGGACCACCATAGATCTATTTGATTCTGTCTCTTGTTTCTCTGCAGGTTTGGCTCAACCCTTGTTATCTGAATGTCATATTATCCATTTGTTTCATATTGAGAATATATATTTAAAATTGTGGAGGAATTTGAGGGTCTCTTTGAGATTATCATCCTCCAAAGGCTTACCTTTGCTTCTGGCAGGTAACCTAGAGGTCTGGCCTTACCAAGTGTTGCTGACTATATGAAGTAATAGAAAGCCACACATTTGAAAAATTACTTAGCATTATCTAGAGAAGTTTATTTTTGACATTTTTCAATAATCCATTTTAAAATGGGAAACAAGGCCCAAAGAGATTAAATAACTTGCTCAAGATTACATTGCTTTTGAGGTCAGGACCCATAAACACACCTTGACCTATCTGATGCCAGGGTTCGTGTTCTTTCCCTTATATACTATCCTGTCTCCCATGTTCAACTATAAGCAATGCGACTTAAGGAACATCATGATCTTTTTCCTCCCATCATCTTCCACAAAGTGATATTTCATTAGACCAATTCCTTATAGCACAAACTGTATCACCACTACTCACTACGCCATTCTCATTGTCTAGAATAGGGCCTAAACTGTAACAGGGGCTCTGAAATTATCTGCTCAGTCACTTCCCCACATTCCCCACGACTCTCAAAGACCACAGGCACCTTTAAGCGCCTGCCTGGATCATCTGATCTACCAGGATCCTTAGCATATTCTCACTGGTCATCCAACTCTGTAGGCTATAAAGTATTTTTTGCCCAATTCTTCTGAGCCAAGGACAAGGGTTGGCTGAGATGCAGCAAGTATTCTGATGAGTGGGGTGAAATTATTTTCCCCTTTGGTATCCCTCCCTAGCAACATAAGGACCCTAGCCTGGAGCTTTGGAAGCCCAGGGAGATGGGCACAGATAGTATACAAATCTATCTTTTCTTTTCAGTATAGTCTCACATGTCAGTATCACCATCAGCCTCCTCAAATCTAGGTACCTTCCTCCAATTCATACTAGCAAAAAGTCCATCTCATTTTCTAGAAGAAGAAAGAGGAGGAAGAAGTGGAAGGCAGAAAAACAATCTACTTCCAAGCAAGAAATCTCAGAGTGATCTTCAGAGAGTGCTATCCATCCTTCACTCTACCTTCCATCTGGGCCGAATGGAGCCACTATGCATTTTCATCAGCTCCCAAGTCCACCTGCCTCTCAGTTGGCTCTCTGTTGGTCTGTTGGCTCTATCTTGCCCTGCACTCCTGCCCCTCCTGAACTTCTTCCTGCATGCCCACTTTCTCTTCCATGTTTTCACTAGCTGACCCAAACCTTAAGGCTCTCATAGGGGACGTGGCAAGTTGGGATAGAGCTGAAATAGACACCCACAGGATACAGGAAACTCAAGTTTTCCCAGATCTGGCCCCAAGACCCAACAACCCTTTATCCACAATGCTGCAGATACACGCCTCCCCCAGGGCTGGACTACCTGACGCTCATTTCTGAGTCGATACTCCCCCGCAGACCTCTGGTGCCCCTCAAAGAAGGAGTATTCCAGAAGAGCACATAGCTCCCTGGCAAGTCGTCAGTTCTGAGTGTCAAACATGATTTTGCCAAAATTAATAATAAATTTAATTTGATAAGCTTGTCCACTTGTCCGTCCCTGACTGTGCGCCCTCCACACCTGAGATTGTTCTGGGTGCACAGTTTGTAACCGCCTTCACGTTTGGCTTACTAGGATTTCTTTAGTATTTTCCAGGTCATTAAATAAATGTGTCTTAATACCATCTTAATAACTTTAAAGCACCATGGAGGTACTTCTGCGAGGCTCCTAATATTAAATATTTTCATTTTTCTGACCCTCAAATAATCTGTATTATCGACTTGGCACCTTGTCCTTAAGTCTCAGAATTCAATAACATTTTTAAAAACTTTGAAGTGCCAATACCGTCCTTTCAACAGAGCCGAGGAATCTGATTACAGCTCCCTCGCGGAGTGAGAGCCTCTCACACATTTTTTTTCTGATCGCACATTTTCCCTACTTTGCATATTTCCCCTTCTTGCAATTTTTCAAAATCAGCTTTGAGCTGATTTTAAATAGATTTCTCTGTGGCAAGGTATTCCCGTGCTATATTCTAATCATCTTTATGGACATTTTGGAATTATATCAGATTCTAAATTAGAGCTATTTAGGAGATTTATGGAGGGCCGGTACTGCTGCATGGACAACTTTGTTAGGCAATAAGATGAAGAAAGTGCAACATTTGAAAACAAAACAAATGTTCCTCCCCACCTCTACATCCAGGTCTGTCTTATAGCTTCATTTCAAAGTTCAGTGAAAATATTCCTACTGGTGCAGGATCAACTTGCGTGTATTGGAGACAGTAAATCAGGCATCTGTCAGGTCAAAGGTACAAGCTCAGAATCTGTTCCCCCTTGCATGCTGCAGTGTGGCTCTTAGGCTGAAGCCAGCATATGGAGATTCGCTGAGAAGGGCTTTCTGGGGATGGGGAGGTCAGCTGCGCATTCGCAATGTCTTTGTGTGGCCAGACATGCAGAGACCACCTCACATGGCCGTGCCTGAAATCCAGCTGACCTCAGCACCCACCCTCACACACAGGTGCCGGGCTGGGAAGAGACTAGGCAGCCATAGAAAACTAATCCTAATTCACTCCAAGAAGTCAGGTACTTTTGACAACATCGTGCCAAGGTCTGGGCTAAGAGAAGACCGCAGAGATGACTGAGACATGGTCCTTGTCCTCAACGAGCTTACAGTCTCAAGACAGAGATGAATATGTAAACAAAACTGCAAGGAGCCTGACGATGATGTGAGGGATAGGTTCTAAGTCTAGGAGAAGACAGCAGAAGCAATGATCTCTACTTAGCAGAGCAAGGAAACACTGATCAGAGGAAGAGACACTTGATCTGCATCTTTAAGGGTGGGCAGGAATCAAAGATCAGAGAGGAAGATGCTAGAGTCCAGGAAGAGGGACTAACAACAATTGAATATGTAGAGCATCTTATCAGGTGCCAGGCTCTAATCTAAGTCTGTTGTGTATTATCTCATTTAATCCTCACAGTCCCCATGTTGAAATGAGCCAATACACAGAGAAGCTAAAGTAATTTGCCCAAAGCCTTACTTGTAGAACCTTCACCAACAAGACCCATTTAGGTAACTATCACTGTTTCAATATTGCTGAAGCATTGAGTCTGGTAGCAGTGGGGCCAGAGAGGCTGAGAGCAAGATCTCAAAGGGCCTTAAATGTCATACTAAGAGATTGAATTTTAATCTTGCAGGCTATCAAGAACTGAATACATAAAGTTTGGAAAGACAGAACTGATGGCTAAAGACAAAAAAGCCAGAGTCAGGGGGCACCTGGGTGGCTCAGTCGGCTAAGTGTCCGAATTTGACTCAGGTCATGATCTTGTGGTCCATGGGTTTGAGCCCCACATTGGGTCTGTGCTGGCAGTTCAGAGCCTGGAGCCTATTTCAGATTCTGTGTCTCCCTCCCTCTCTCTCTCTCTGCCCCTCCCCTGCTTGTGCTCTGTCTCTCTTTGTTTCAAAACTAAATAAACCGAAAAAAAAAAAAAAAAAAAGCCAGAGTCAGAAAGCCAGTTAGGAGACCATTAAGATAGTCTCGGGAAGAACAGATGAATCCTGGAGCCTCGGGCAAGAAGGAAACATCAGGGCAATAGTGTCCCGTGTCTCTGGTTCCTGTTCTTCAGAGTATGTGCTCACCAGGTCCTCAGGAGGGTCCACACTCAGCCCAAAAATCCACATGACCTACTTCCCAACGAACTGGGAACGGAAACAGGGAGGAAGGAAGCGGTAGCCCCGCTTCTTGACCAGAGCATCTGCTAAACCATCATGGCCTTCACGAAGGGCTTTCCACTGCCGAAGATGCTGATCCCATTTTCCAAACACAAGCCTGGCAAAAGACCCCGCTCTTGGGCCTGGACCCTCATGCCCATGGTCACTCAAGCCAACAACAAAGAAGTTGGTCCCAGACTTGGATGTGATTATGGAAGCATTCTACTCAATTTTTTCTATCCTTCCTTTCTAGATCTGCCAAAAGATTGAAGCATAAAATTGCTTAGGATGAGAAAAACCACATTAAAAAAAAAACTTTTGTGAAGAGTTTTATCAAAATAGAACAATCCCATGTATGAGAAAATAGCATTTTGGCTGGTTTGTTTTCTTTCAGTTGATTACAGGCGCTGCATGTGAACTCTGGCCTATATTCTGTGGTTGTTCCTTCAATAAAAACTAAAACTTCAGCTGTGTTGGAAAATGCGAGGGTGTGTATCATTTGTCTTTCTTTTGCAGAAGTGTAAATATAGAAGAGCTTTATGATTAACTGATTAAAAATGGGGAAAAGCTTCATAATTAGGTTTCATAGAGCTATAGATTTTACATTAAGTGGTTTATTACAAAAAGTTGGAAGCATTGATTGGAGACATTAGACCACTCTGATTAAATTTATGGTACATTGGGAATACTTGGGCCAATTATCGGATTAAGGGTCCAACGTGGCGATGTAATTCCACCTAAAATATGGTCTATCTGGCAATTACTTTCAAACTCTTGACCCTGTCCTACTGTATTCTCATTTCTTTACAAATTTTGCCCACCAAAGGGAGCTGGCACACTTAGCTTTCCATAACTGAAGTGAAATGTAAGACCTCATGCAAGTTTCAGAGCCATTTGGACAGGTCCATATTTGTAGGTTTTAACTATAAAACAGAATCAGAAGTTTCTAATGTCCTCCAACAGATAGTTTTTAAAAAGTATTGAGATATTCACATGGGAGCATATTATACTTCTAATTATGTTTTTGAGTCTACTGAATTACTTGTGAAATGCTCATAACATCATGTTAAATGGAAACAAAACAGGACATGTATCATCATATTCCATGTGGCCCCAAATATATGGGTTTGCATATGTGCATGTGTTGATAGTTGGGGGCTGGAGGAATGAAATCTACAACAGTTACGCAGTGGTTAAATTTAGGGACAGTGTGACAGCAAATTTTTATTTTTCTATTTATTTATGACGTCCTGAAATTTTGGAATTTGTTATATTAAATATTAATATGCCTTTGTTCTTTTACAAGGGAGAAAGAAATAATTTTGTAACTGTCCTTCAAAGCAACTCTCTGGAAGTTTGCACAATTATTGAGTGAAGATGCTGTCTTTGCTCACTTCTGTAATTATGCCCAAATCCAGTCTATGGCCACAAGTCAAAAGTAATGTTTTTGCCTTACAACCACATTTTCCTCTTTGTCTTATTTTGGAAGATGTTCATATTCTGTTCACTCACCAATTTTTATTCAGGAGCCTTGGCTCAAGCCACATTTGGCTGATTCTAAAAGTCAAATGTGCCTTCTTCAGACACATTTGCTATTGTGGCGATGCTGAGGACACCGTATGAAGGACTGTGTGGGTCAGCTCCGGCTTCCATAACCAAGTATCAGAGACTTGGTGGCTTAAACAGTAGAATTATTTTCTCACAATTTCTTGAGGCTGAAAATTTAAGATCAGGGTGACAGCCTAGCCAGTTTCTGATGGGATTCCTGCCTAGTAGATGGCCAGCCACCTTCTCTGTGTCCTCACACAGCAGAGAAAGACCTCTGGTGTCTCTTCTTATAAGGACACTAATCCTTTTGGATCAGGGCCCCACCCCACTCTTATGACCTCACCTGATCTTATTTACCTAAAAGCCCTGTCTCCAAATACAGTCACATCAGGGGTTAGGGCTTCAAGTACAAATTGGGGGCAGGGGTGCGGGACGCAAGTCAGCCCATAGCAGGCTCTGAAAACACTTCAAACAAAGATTTTTAAAAGTTTTGGGCACCGTTTGCCATAAAGTGTATTGTCTGCCCAGTTTCCTGCTGTGAAGACAACACTACTTATTTGGATGAACCATTTTCCAATGTCTTTGCTTTCTAAAATGATTTACAACTAGAACACCTATTCCTTTAACACACATTAATTCATATCTGATTAAGAAATAGGAGAACAATGTTTGGATATTCCAGAAGTTGAATTGTTTCTTCTGTCTGAGTACTTTTTTTTCCACTCAGTCAAGAACAACTTTTCTCAACATTAAGAACAAAAAGTCTTAGAAATATATGAAGATCTTATGACAAAAGCTTAAAGTCCCATAGAAGTGATTTTAGTGCAATCAGTGGCTGGTTTAGTGACTTCATAAAGCACATTTATTTTAAGCCAATTCGGGGAAGCTACAAAAACATTTCCTCTTGGTAAGAAAAACAGGGGCCCCTGGGTGGCTCAGTTGGTTGAGCATCCAACTCTTGATTTCAGCTCAAGTCATGATCTCACGGTTCATGGGTTTGAGCTCCAAGTCAGACTCTGCTGACAGTGTAGAGTTTGCTTGGGATTCTCTCTCTTCCCCACTTCCCCACTTGTGCTCATGCTCTCTCTCAAAAATAAATAAACATTAAAAAAAAAAAAAAGATTCTCTCTCTCCTCCCTCCCGCCCCCCTCATCCTTGAATCCTGCTCATGGACTCTCTCTCTTTCTAAGACAAAGAAATAAGGGGCGGGGGGGGGGGGGAGAAAAATAATGAGAAAGAGAACTTTACCTGAATTATATGTTTAATGTTGATGAAACGGGTCACTGTTAGAAATGAGGGATGCATGAACTCCAGGATTTTAAACTTGCAAAAGACCAATATTGGGTCCACAAACCCACACACAAATTTTACCAGGCCAGTGTGTTATTGGATTATTATTGCTTTTATCTGTCTCTGGTTACAAAATGCTGTGATTTTTAAGAACTTGTCTGATCCCATTTCCCCCATAAGTCCTGTTACTTTTAACCCACAATTTTGCAGAAGACAAGACTTTAGGGAACATATATACGAAGTTATTGCAAAAATGCCTGTATGCAAAACATTCTATATGAATAAGAAACTTATTAATTACATCATTTTATAATCACTCCTCCTCTCCTCCTTCCAAACCTCATTTCTTCTGAAAGAGCTTCCAAATCACTCCCTTCATCTGAATCCCAACTAGCTTAATTGATGCCTCTTCCCTCTCCTTTGCTATTTCACCCCCCACCCCCAGTTTATTAAATGTCTTCCTTACTGAACTCTGTGCTCCAGCAAAGAAGAAAACTTGGTTTTATTATATTAGTCCCCCATTTGACTGCACAGTTTCTGATGCCACATTAAGTGATACTGCCAGAGGTGTAGGGGCAGAGGGCAGGCTGCCCCAAGATGGGCCACTTTGGCATAAAGACTGTTTTATTAACACCACGCTCTAACCAACTGAGCTAACCGGCCAAGACATAATAAACACTGTTTTAGGTCAAAAAGCCAATCAAAACCCAACAGATTCAGGAAAAGTTCTTCCCTCCCCCACAACTGCCTAAAAAGAATTTAGATAGAGGACCCATTCCAGGAAGAGAGCTGACGGATGACTACAGTATACTGTGAACTAGGTAGGGTGCTTAGGGAGGAAACTGGCAGGGTTCATTTGATCAAAGTCCTCTGTGTCCCATTGTTTCTGAGTTCGTTTGCCAAACATTTAGTCTTTTCCATCTTCCTGTGAATTGTATTCCTTTCCTTTGAAGTCCCAGACCTCCCCTCCCCTCTCTCATTCAGGATGACATACATACCTCATCTTGCCTGACTGCCATTGGAATTTCCGTCTCTGTGTGGATTCCCTATACGTATAAAATTAGCTTTTATTTTCTCCTGTCCATCTGTTTCATGTCAATTCGATTCTTTGTCCAGCTATAAGGACCAAGGAGGGGACAAGCATTCTTCCTCCTAAACAGATGGGACAGGTGAGCTCTCCAAGCTCAGGGGTTACACATGTCATACCACTCATCACAGAGCGCTATTCAGTAGACACCTATCCCATGAAATGTGTACCATGAATGAAATACATTTGACAGCCTTTTGCATGTTTATGCGATCTTCTTACATGTGAACTTGGTATTTTTTAACCACATCCAAGAGCTGGCAAGATGAAGAAATGTTGTTTTCATCTGGATATAAGAACACTGAGCTGGCGAAAGGCAAATGGGCTAGAAAAGCCCAAGATAAAGAGGCCAGGCCTGGGCTAAGTCCTACCGATGTTCAGGCCAGGCTCTTTCCATTCCGTTCCAGGTCAAGCTCCTAGCTTATCTTTTTCTTAATCTTTGCCTCAAAGATTCTGTTTCCTCCTAAACTGTATAATGATTTATGCAACTGGAACACCCATCTACCTACACACCATCATCCTCCTTCTCTTCTCATACTATTTTTAGATTGGATGTCATTTGTATATGAGATCTATATTTTTATAAAACCACATAGAAGTTTAAAGAGAATGTCTACGATGCGCGCGTGCACACACGCGCACACACACACACACACACTGCCTGGTTGGTATTAACCAGCAGTTCTTCCACCTTCCAGTGAGCTCCATCTTGGCTCTTGATTGTCTCTCCCACAGACCCAACACGGCTGGGCTCTTGGCGTCTGCAATTACTCATACTCACCACATAGTTCCCATCTAAGAGTCTTTGCACATACCGTTCCCTCTGCCTAGAAAGCATCCTCACATCACTAAGACTCATTCAACCTTGGGGCACCTGGGTGGCTCAGACAGTTAAGTGTCCGACTTCAGGTCAAGTCCTGATATCCCAGTTCATGGGTTTGAGCCCCACGTCGGGCTCTGTGCTAACAGCTCAGAGCCTGCAGCCTGTTTCAGATTCTGTGTCTCCCTCTCTTTCTGCTCCTCCCCCACTCACACTCTCTTTCTCCTTCAAAAATAAATAAACATTAAAAAAATAAAGATAAAGTTTCCCCAAACCTTTGGGCCTTATTCAGGCATCTCCTCCTGAGGAAAGCCTTCTCTGTGTCCCTGCATAAGACTACTCCCCCAGTTAAAGTTCTCACAGCACGACAGAACTCTCCTTCAGGTCCCTTGTTATAGATACAATTTTACATGAATCTGTGATTATTTGATGAATATCTTTGTGACGGCAGAGACTGCACCAGCTTTTGCTCAGCCCAGAACTTGGCACATTACTGTCCGGCCCATGTTGGACTTCTCTTCTCATTCATCTCATCTTTGAAGCCACAACCATCTGGCTGCCTAGAGGTGCAAACCTCCGTTCCTGACTGGTTTTTCCAACTCTCCTTAAATAAGGTCTGAGACTCACAGCCTCTTCCTCTGCGATCCCCGCTATTATACGCGAGCCCTGTGGGTGTGGTGGTGGAGTGCGTGGGAAGGGATGTAATTGATGGTGCCCTGGGATGAAGTCTCAGTGTTTTGAGTGAGCCTGTGCCCCCGGGCGGCAACCTTTCTCATCTTTCCTGTCCCCCACTGCCCGCCACCCAACCCCCAACTCCCTTAGGAGAGACAGGAAGGCTAGAGGGGGCAGGAACTGGATTTCCCTTCTACTGTTGATTAGTCTTCTGTAAAAAATCCAGTAGGTTAGGCCCTGGGTCAAATAGTTTCTCATGAGAGCAGGCCCTGAAGAACAGAATTTTCTGGGTATATTTCAAAATGGGTACTCCCCACCCCCCTCCCTGCCAGAAGCACTAGAGATTTTTTTTTCTCTTATCTTCACAGTGAGAATCTTGTAGGCTCCTGGAGATAAAGTTCATAAATGTGTGGGATCCCCCCTCTCCTAAGTCTGGATCCCCTGGAGTTTTTAACTGTCAGATTTGTCCATGCTGAGCCTTCAGAAACTCATCTATTAGACTTGAGGGTTTCCTATCTAGGTACCATTTCCTGCAGAAAGTTCTGTTCTGAGCTTGTGATCTGGTGGGTTATGACTCTCTCTATCTGCCTCTATCTCTTCAATTATGGGGACAGAGGTTTGCCCTGTAACCTCACTTCTCTGATGGATGTAAAAAGAGTTACTGATTTTCAGTTTGTCCAGCGCTTTTCTTGTTCTAAGTTCCTTCCATATTGGACTGGAAACCAAAAGTCCCATTTTGCCCAACATGGGGAAATAGCGTTTTGCTCAATCCCAGCTGAATTCCCCTCCCCGCACCTTTACTGAGGCCCTACAATGCTTCATGGGCAGTCCCATATGGGCTCCATGGAGCTTGAACTCCAAACAACTCAGGAAAAAAGATCTTGCAGGCTATTCTCTCTATATATATATATAAATCAATCAAAATTCATATATTTTTTAATGTTTACTTATTTTTGAGAAAGACAGAGCACGAGTGGGGGAAGGGCAGATAGAGAAGGAGACACAGAATAGGAAGCAGGCTCCAGGCTCTAAGACATCAGCACACAGCCCAACACAGGGCTCGAGCCCACAAACTGTGAGATCATGACCTAAGCCAAAGTCGGACATGTAACCAACTGAGCCACCCAGGGACCCCTCAAAGTTCACATTTTAAGAAGCTGAAATTTCTTCTGTAGATTTTTGTCTGATGCAATTTGGATAATTTGAGATATTTATATAGAAATAGTTTCCTATAACAAGGACTTCATGTGATAGCAAGAACACTTATAAAAGGCTTTTTTATTAATGAGAGCAAATAAAAAGGAAATTAAGACAGACAGTGGTATGCATGCCTGGACCTCTGTGACTAAGTTAGTAAACATTTTTTTGCAATATTTACTGCGTTACATCATGGCTAGGCTCTGTAGGAAATTACTAATGAGCTTACTATCTAATCAAAACTTGACAGGAATGAATCACACAGATTTCCAGAATGCTCAGAGAAAGAACAAAGAAGATTAAGAACACAAGAAGGATGAATTAAAGGTGAGGGTCTTCCTTGAATCGCTGGGGAGAGCAAAGCCAAGTGGAGCAGTGAAGGGATGCTTCTCACATACTAGCCCACGTCTCCCTTGCGCGTCTAGTCCCCCTGTGGTTTCTGCCATCCCTTCCGCCCACATCCCAATTAAGTCATTCTGTGCTCATTGCCTCAGAGGAAGGCTGTGACTTTGTAGAACAGAGAGGATAACAAAGGATCCTTTATCTTTTTTGTGTTCCAAAGGCAGGTGCCCATAGAGAAATAGAAAGGCTTGGACAAAATGCCTGTTGTGGGTAAGAGAGGACATTTTCTCCTTCTCAGGCTAGAAAGCTGCCCCAAACTTGTGGAAGATAAAAGAGAGACACAGATGGCAAGCATGTGTGTCAGCATCTTTGTGTCCAGTGAGCCACTCAGTCAACAGGACGAAGGGAATGTTCGGTTTTCTGTCTTTTCTCCTGGTTAGAGGCCCAGAGAGGCAGCAGAACCTGTACGAGGGCTGGTGAAACCCAAAGGCAGAAAGAACTTGCACTCCTGGCCTACATAAGGCACCTAGAAGGAAGCAAGAACCTTGAGAAGGAACGTATCTGCACATGGGTCAACAACCAAGGACCCGGCAAATAATGTGTCTCCTCGGACATATGTCATAAAGGACCAGATGTTCCCCCTCCCCATCAAGCCTTGCCATTACCAAATCCCAGATATATACCCACCTAGAAAGGGAATGAAAGAATCAAATCAAGCAGTTCCAATCATCCCAGAAGAACAGGACCTACATTGAATTAAGTTGAATTACAGAAAAATACAAAATGTGTTAGTGAACTTAGGTCTAGAATCATACTTGCTATCAGCCAATGGGGAAAGTTTGGTCCATCTAAAATGTACCTAATGTCTATTATGTGTCAGCTTCTAATATAAGCAGCTTCCTCTCCTTAAAGTTCACCACAAGCTATAACATAAAGAAACCAAGCTCAGGGAGTTTAGGTAACTTGCCAAGATCACAGATTTAGTGTGTGGCAGACCAAGAACTCCAGCCACTGTCTGACAACAACTCTACCCTGTTAACCTTCTCTCCATTCTGACTCCTACTGGAGGGCAAAACACAATGGTAAACTAGCCCATCCCTGCCCTCACTGAGCTCATAGTCTAGAATGACGAGGAAGAAGAAGAGGGTTTCTGAGGAACGAGGAGCCTAACCCAGTCCCATTCGATAAGAAGGCACAGGAACAAAAAGTCTGGATCATCTTTTGTCCTCTTGAAAAGAGAATCTCAGATAGAGATTGGAGGACAACCAGGCATAGATTCTCTACTTCAAAAAAAAAAAAAAAAGCTACTGGCTTTGGAGTCAGAGTTTGGTGCAAACCAGGGCTGTGTGGTGCATCAGCTGTATGGCCTTGGGCAGATAACTTATCTTGCTGGAATTTACTTTCTTTAGCTTGAAAACAGGAATAATAATATCTACCTCACAAGCTCATCAAGAGGTGAGATGACACAGATGAAAGTCAGCCAGTAACCAGTTGATTATCAATACATATTAGCTCCCTTCCTCTCCCTCCAGCACAAAGCATCCTCCAGAACTGCCACCCCACCTTGAATCATTCCCAGTTAAAGAATTCCTGGTTTGAGATGCCAACTGAACCTTCCATGGTAAAGCCAAACCCAAATGCCTCAGGTCCTCAGTGTCAGAGAGACATGGCCTGCCTTTGAACTAGAGTTCACTTGAATTGTCTAGAATTGTTTGAAGTTACTTCAACTGAAAGAGTTACTCCACACTGGACCCACCAAGTCTGGTCATTATTGAATAAGCCCCTGAGTCCAAAGAACTGACCATAATCTACCCCTTGCATTTACTATCCCAGCACAGCACTCAGAGGCCAAGTCTCCAACTTCAGTGAACATATATTGAGTTTCCCTAAGTGAAAACACATGATACTTTGTCCCAGGAAAGATAGATAAATAAGACATGGTCTTTGCCCTCTAGCAGTTCAGAACCTGGAGGAGGAAAAGGATATATATATATATAAATAGCTGACACAAAATAGACTGATAAATTACACAAGAGAGTGGGAACATGCAATAGAGCAAAGATGTAGATTGAGCAGAGGGAAGAGGAAGTTCCTTAGAAGAACTGAAATTTGAAAGAGTCCTTGAACTATGCTATGGCTGTACCCAAATAATATGGGAAGTCTGATAGAAGACAGTGGCGAAAAATTTCAAAGCAGAGGTAATAGCTTAAGCAAAGTCAGATGGGTTAGAAAGCCCACACCGTGGGAGCGCCTGGATGGTTCGGTCAGTTGAGCATCCGATTTTGGCTTGGGTCTTGGGATTGGTGAGTTCGAGCCCCATATCAGGCACACTGCTGTTAGTGCAGAGCCTGCTTCAGATCTCCACACGCTCTCTCTGAAAACTAAAAATAAATATTTTTTTTAAAAGCCCATACTGTTTCCAGGGGCAACATGTGGCCAAAATTCAGGTGCAGCAGGAGGTGGCCATCGATGCTAAAATTCTGGAGGGTTTCTAATGCACCTGAGAGTCTATGTTATCTGGCACGGGAAGTCATCACACGTGGTTTTGTTAAACGGCTTGAATAAAACTTGATGAGAGTAGGGACAAATATAATAATTACTACATTTCAGAACTAGAGTTAAGTACATCTTTCTGGTTATCACTACCAAGAAAGTAGTATCAATGGATAAAACTTTGGCTCCTGCCTCTAAATTTAATACTTTTCCCCACCAAATCCAGTGGCTGTCAACTCTGGGTACAACATAAGGGCACCTGAAAAATGTTATGAAAGAAAGAAAGGAAGGAAGGAAGGAAGGAAGGAAGGAAGGAAGGAAGGAAGGAAGGAAAAAAGGAAGGAAGGAAGGGAGAAGGAAAGAAAGAAAAAAAGGAAGGGAGAAAGAAAGATGGAAGGAAAGAAGGAAGGGAGGGGGGGGAGGGGGGATGGGAGGGGAGAAAAAAAAAAACCCACCATGTCTGGGTCCCTACTTCCTCTTAAGTGGAGTCTGGGCTTTGCTATTTTTTAAATCCCCCCAGGTGATTCTAATGTTGAAGCAAAGTTAAAATCCAGAGTATGGACCATGGATCAGCAGCATCAGCATACCCTGGGAGCTTTTCAGAGTTTGTAATCATCAGAATTTGAGAAACCCTGGTATCCACATTACTGCTGACCCACACCCCACCAAACCCATTCTAGCCTGAAAAGGGAAGAAGTAGAAGCCCCAAAGATCTAGATATGAGACCATTACTAAATCTCATAACAGAAACATGAAGAAAGAAACCTTATCTCAAGTTTGCCGGGTCAGGGCCTCACTGCATGGCACCAGATGAACTTAAGAGGGGAAAAAAGGAAGAGAAAAGCATTTGTTTAAGCAGAAGGATTCCCGACAGAAGGACTGAGTCCTAAAATAGTCTGAGCCAGATGGGGTCAGCAAAAACTTGTGGTGACTGGGAAGGCACCATGATTTAGCACATGTCCCTGACACAGCAGCCCAGGTGCACAGGATGGTGAGTCAATGCCCAGGGGCTGCTCCTGGGTCTGCCTAGGCTTCCTGGAGAAGGGCACATGGTTTTCTCCCCCATCTGCTCCCACCCATGGGACAGCATATCCATTGTCATCTTTATCTGCCATCATTAAGCAGCAAGCCCTCAGCTGTGCTCTAGTTAAAAGAAAGCTCAAGGCTAACCATCAGTTTATGGTCGCCTGAGGCACAGACCATTACACAGATGTGGAATCAAATCTTTAACTGTTGGAAACCACCATGGTCTGAATGGTTGTGCCCCCCTACCCCCAAATTCATATGTTGAAACCTAACCCCTAAAGGTGAAGGAATTATGAAGTGGGGTCTTTAAGAAGTGATTAGGTCATGAATGGGATTAGAACTCTTACAGGAAGAGCTGCCAGAGAGCTTCCTAGACCCTTCCACCATGTGAGGACTCAGCAAGAGGACTCACACCTGACCAGTGGGTGCCCCAATCCCAGACCTCCAGCCTCCAGAACTGTGAGAAACTTCCGTTGTGTATAAGCCACCCTAGTCCATGATATTTCATCATATCTGCCCAAATGGACTAAGACAGAAGCCATCATGAAGCACCACCTTGGCTTCAGAAAACGATTCTGGAACGGCAAAATTGTGGTTTGTGTTTAAAGTAGAAGCCTGGTAAGGAGCCAAAAGTCCTCAAGGCAATGAGAGCTGATGAAAGCTGGAAGGGAACTTTGCAGCAAGAAAAACTCATCTCAGAGTGAAACCAAATCAGACTGGCAGAAACATCTACTGCTCAATCCTCAAGGCCTTCCAAACACATTCCCGGAGACCAAGATCATGACTTGAGCCAAAATCAAGAGTCGAACACGCAGCTGACAGAGCTACCCAGTGCAGCACTCCTTTATTGTTTATATGTTGAACTATATGAAATTGCCATTTGTGTGGGACGAAAATAGTCCAATATGGACAAATTCAGAGAGTTCACCAACCATCAAATTGACCAAAAGATGTTAAATGGTTGTTGGTGGGAAAGACTGCAATGAGATAAGGTTGCTGATCCCCGTATGGAGGTAACATCCATTGGCATAATGTTCTTAGAGATAAATTTGGTAGTGTGTGTTTAAAAAACTTTACATTTTTTCATCTCTCTGACACAAAACCCTAACATCTAGGGTTCTATCATGGTGGAAAGTACAAAAATGTACTTCCCAACATAAGTGCTTAATCTCTAACAGTAAGAAATAACACAAATGCTATGTCACATTTATAAAATAGAATATTACATACCATTTAAAACTATTTTTAAGGGACTTATAATGACATAGGAAAATGTTTATGATGCCAGAGAGTACAAAAGTAGATAAAATACACAAAATATAAACTCTGGGAGATAGAATTCTGGGTGATTTTATTCTTTTTTCATTTCCTACAAATTTTTATGTTTGTAAATACATTTTGAGTCAGAAAAAGTATTTTAAAATAAATGTAACTATATAAATTTCCCAAAAAGAACCAAAGTCATCTACTCCCACACACAGCTTGGAGACTGAAGAGTATAACTACCTACCCCTGTACACACTCAAGTTACAGTATACTAACATGATTATTATTATTCTAGAACACTCTTGCGCAAATGCCTTGATTATTTATTAGAAGAATCTCCCTAAAGATTCATCAACTCTTCCATTGTAAAGCATTTATTGCACCTTCAGTGTATTTAAATCCTTGCTTCAAAAGTCTTCACCTCTCTGTTTCCAACAACCCAGAACTATCATGCCACGATCCCTAACAGGCCTAAATCACCCCACACACAGGCATGGCAAGCCCTGCCTTCTACCAACCTCCCAATTTTCTTTTTCTTTTAATTTTTTTAAATGTTTATTATTTTTGAGAGAGACAGAGACAGAGGGCAAGCAGGGGAGGGGCAGAAACAGAGCCCTGACATGGGGCTTGAGCTCACAAACCGCAAGATCATGGCCTGAGCTGAAGTTGGATGCTTAACGGACTGAGCCACCCAGGCACTCCCCAACTTCCCAATTTTCAACATATTTTGACCTTGCCCTCCCCCTTCGATACACTGCTGAAGCTCTTAGATACATTTGTGTTCCCCACAACAGACCATGTTTTTGATATTTGGGGAGTGAGCATAGGACAGAGTAATGCTTGTGAAATCCTATCAGGAATTTTCTGTGAGCCAGGCACTTCCCAATCCAAGTTGTAGCAGATTTTCTGGCATAAAAATCAAATAAGACAATAATACAGAGAACGCTGAAAGGGAAGGTGGGTTAGGAAGCACTATCCTTCCATTTGCAGGTTGTGAGAAAAGGCAAAGTGAAATAAATACTTGCTCAATGTGCTGGGTGGCATTCTAGGATAACCCCACATGACTTTCACCTTTGTATAATCCTTTCCCCTGTGAGCGTAGGTGGGTCCCTTGATAGGATTAGATGCCTCCACTGTGGTGATGTAATTAAGGATGATAGTAAGGTATTTTTCAGTTGACTTTGAGTTAATGAAACCAGAAATTACTCAGGTAGACCTAATATAATCACAGGCGCTTTTAAAGGCAGAGCATTTCCTCAGTCTTTTAGTAGAAGTCAGGAAGATTCCAAGCACAGAGGGAATCCCTTAGAAAGTGGAGGGGATCACATGGCAAGGAATGTGGGTGGCCTTTCAGAGCTAAAGCTGACCCTCCAGCAAGGAAATAGGGACCGCCATCCTACTATCTTAGAGAACTGTGTTCTGCCATCAGCCCAAATGAGCCTTAAAGCATAGTCTCCCCCAGAGTCTCCATATGAGAACTCAGCCCAGCCAACATCTTGATTTTGATCTTGTGAGACTGGACAGAGAAGCTAGCTAAGTCCACCTAGACTTCTGGCCTATGTAACCACGAGTTAATAGACTGCGTTTTAAGTCTCTTAAGTTACCAGTTTTTTATTACACAAAATAGAAAACTAATACACCAAGTCATAGAATAAGTTCAAGATAAGACATATGATTGCTACAAAGTATTCAAGGTTTACGATCCCCACAAAGCTTTCAAGGCTCACTTTGGATCCCAAGATAGCAGTGATTCCCAGCAGAACCTACCCAACATCTCCTACAAGGAAGGCCTGGACAAATCAGAAGTGCAATCACTGCAGCTTAGCTGGTACTTCAGTGAAAGAGTGAGGGGCAACTAAGGGTTGGGGGGATGCACTGAAAGCTAGGAGATGATGTAATACCCAAGATTTCTTTATCGTCCCCAAAAACCAGAAACCGCCAGGGACACTGAGTCACGCATGCAAAAGCAAAGGGCTTTATTATGGGTTTAGGCTCACAGACGTTACCGGAGTGGTGGATCCATGCTGAGAGCCCCGAAAAAAGGCGGGGTGGGGCTTTTACGGGTTTGGGAAGGGGGCGTTACAGGAAATTGTGACACTGGTACAGTGATCCAATCATTATTATACAATATTATTGACAGCAGGTTTATCCAATTACAACATTTAGAGTGTTAACAAACTACAGAGTAGACCCCGGACCCTGGACCCTCAGTAGGGTGTAACTAGCCTTAAGCAATAAGTGATCACCTATAGCTTCTATCTCTAGGCCTGCCTTTAGGAATGTTAAGGGTATTACAAGGGTGGTCCCTCTTGCCTTGGGCAATGTGTGCCCTTCTATTGTCTCAAACCTGCATCCTTACACCCTCACTCTCATGCGTGCTCTCTCAATAACTGTGTGATGCCTGGCAAGTGATTACCTCTCTGAGACCCACTTTCCTCATCTGCAAATGTGAATAAAATCAGTACCTTCCTCAAAAGACAGTTGGAAGGAATAAATAAAATAGTCCAAGTAAAAGACTTCGTACTATGACACATAGTCAGGGCTTGATAAACGGTGGTGGTTGTTACATTTTTGGAAGAAATGTTGTAAAGCGTCGATTACAATGTCTCGTGCCCTGTAGGCACCCGGTGAACGGCGGCTCCTCTCAGCTGCAGCAGCGGAAGCCCCACAGAGACCCTACTCCTCATTTTGTAGCTGATACCTTCCGAATAAATAAAAACAGTTGGGTAAGCTGCCTGAAACAGGATATATGACCCATACGTGTTATTTCCCATAATCCCCTAGTTTCTCTTGTCCAAGTAGAAACCCTGCATGCAGATCATCTTCCAGATGCCCCTACCAGGTGTAGAAATGCTTCTCTCCAAAGGAAGCCCACTGCGAACTGAAGAGAGCTCTGCGGATGTGACCAAGTATGTGAGACACAAGAGCCATGACCTACCTTCACCTGGAGACCGCAGTCTTCCTAATTTGATGGAATTCTTTTTTTTTTTCAAATATAAAATCAGACCTTCATGTAAATTACTTACATTTCCATTCATCGTTCTCTCATTTAATCCTTCAAGATTATTTGAAGTTTTAATTCTGTCCTCCATCATATTTGCTATTCTTCTTAGCTTTGTCATCTGCAAGTTTGAGAGCCTGCTTCCCAAGCCACCATCATTATTTGGCACTAATTTTGTTCACATTATCTCATCTCTTGATGGATTTTAATATGTTTGTGGTTAAAAAACATTTTCTATGCTTTATAATATCCTCTGAAGAAGTAGCTTTGAAACTTAACATTGCAACCCAATCCATTCACACACACACACAAACACACACACCAATAGATATAAATGCTTAATAAAACTATACATTATATGAAGCCCTCTGATACTGTCCATTCTATTGCATTTATTATTATTATTATTATTATTATTATTCATTGTTGGTCAAGACCCACATGATTGATTCCACGGTCCACTAACAGACCCGGGACCATAATTTGCAATATGCTGTTTTAGAAAAGGGCTTTTAAAATTTTTCCCCTAAACAGGAATCAATCAGCTCCCCATGGGTCTCCCACATCTCTGTATGCCTTACAAACAGAGGCCCCGACTGCCTTCTTCACCAAATGTCTTTCCAAAGAAGTTTATATGAAAGGACATGCTTCAACACAGAAGGAGTCTCTCCCTTGGGGTAAAGGGCAGGTTTGTTTACTGCCCGGTATGATGAAGAAGTCTTCCCTGCAGTCTATGGTCAGGCATGCTTACAGCCCATCGTATAAGGCTTGGGATCCTGAAGCCCATGGTTCCTCTCCTGTATGCTCCCCACTACCCTGCCCTCTTTCTGTTCCCCTGTGGACACTGAGGCGTGGGAAACTGCAGCAAGTGCTGATACTCTGTCACTACTACTACCTCAAGCCTCTTCCATCTTCAGCATACACGCGGCAGGCTAACTTGGGGAGTTGGCAGGAGAGGAAAATCTCTAACTTTTCTCTGTTCTAGGTGGTCTCGTGTTACTGGTTCCAACAGGCAAGTCCATGTCCTGAAGTAATTAACTTTATGTTTTTTTCTTCTTTCATTTAGTCATTCCATAAAAACGTATCCACGGAATGCCTAATCAATGCTGGAAGGTTTCCAAGAGGCTGAGATATGGGAACCCGGCATTCAGCAAAACCAAGCCTCATAATAAAAAACAAAAGCCTCCTAGTAAAAGTTTAGTGAGAGAAGACAAACAATCAAATGGGCTAACATGATTGTTTCAGAGAGTGTAAGTGCTGGAAAGAAAATAATCTGAGTGATACAACCCAGTGTTGGCGTAAACAAGGAGGGAGGGATGACTTGCAGTTGGATGATAAACAAAGGCTTTCAGAGGCCATGAAGCTGGAGCTGAGACATCGTTGACAAGGTCAACCAGCCAGGAGAAGCAGGTCTTGGGAAAGAGGTGCCCTAAGGCAGGAAAGCAGACGATGTATTCAAGAAAGGAGAGGCCAAAACG
This sequence comes from Suricata suricatta, assembly GCF_006229205.1. Lineage (NCBI taxonomy): Eukaryota > Metazoa > Chordata > Mammalia > Carnivora > Herpestidae > Suricata > Suricata suricatta. The sequence continues at coordinate 12,696,064 of NC_043703.1, read as the reverse complement.
CCAAGGGCAGAATACTGGTGGATGAGGTGGGAGAGGTGGGCAGGGCAGGAGCCTCGGTGCCACAGATGGGCTTTGTTTATCATTACCTCCCTTCTCTGCTCCTTCTCTTCATCCCCAGTACCTTCCAGCTCTCCTCCTGTCTGAACGTGTCTACCTGGGCATATTTCAGATGGAGCCCCTTGACGGCGTTCTTGATGAGAAATGAGTGGTAACTGCCCTACAGCCTTCATCTATAACCCGCAGAAATATTTACACGAAGTGAGTAAAATTGTAGAGATGGAGCTCCAAAACAAATGTCAGGTGTCTGGCAGCATGGAGGAGGGATTTCAGGGCAGGTGTTCCCCTGGAACTTTTCCCGTCACAGCAGCCAATGGGACAGACTTCTTATGGTTCAAGTTTAATTCCAGGATGTAGGCGCTCATTTCTGACAGCAAAGGAGTGAAGAGTGGCTTCCAGTGGTTTATTTAAAGACTTTCTGATGCTTCCTAAATATTATTTGGCACTCACCAATTAGTGGCTTCCTGAAAGGGAAAAGGAGGAAACTGACCCAACACCTAGTGACGAGGAATCAGTAGGTAATTGTATCAGCTCCTTATTTCTGTATGAAGCTCAAGAAGAGAGTAAAGCTCATTTAGTCAAACTAACCAAATTAGTTTGATCTCCTAATAAAGTTAAACCAATTTAGTTAATCTACTAATTTAAAGAAATTGGGAAACCACAAGTTAAGTCTATAATATGGTATAAATGTCAAAAGCAAGGCTATTTTATTCTTCTTAGTAAGTAGAGCAACTTGAAATGACCAGCTTGGGATTTCCAAAGAGATTCTGCAGAACCTGATACCACAAAGGGAATGTTCTACACGATACCACTTGATCTATTCAACAGTACAATTCGTGCAGCCTGTGTATCTATATAATATTTGCTTCCCTTAATTCAACAGGAATCCCATATTTCATTGCTAGGAGTTATTTTCTCAGCAAACAAATTTTTCATAGATAATTCACAGGTAAACTTGTCAGCCACCATTATCACAGACACCATGTTATTTGTGTCTCAATCAGTGAGGTTATATTAAAGTCCTATGATTATTTGATAATGACTGATAATATCTTAGGGAGATTGAGAATTACTGGAGCAGAACTACAGAGTTGTTTGAATTCCCTGATACGAGCAAGAAATCAGCAAAGGCTGCCATTCATGGAAGAACCAGAGGCCCGTTCAGGGAGCCGGTGCTGGTGAGGGGGATCTGAAAACGTCTCCAGGAGGCACAGTATCTACGGCAGAGGTAGTGTTGAATGCACAGCCCAACGGCCACAGTCCCCTTTTCCTGCTCATTTAAGACAAACCAGGAGTTTCTCAAAATGGCTCTGCCACAATATTTTTGGTTTTAGGTTCGGAGAATGCATTGCTTTTAGGTCCAGAATGATCTGAAAAGGCTGGTGATGGGAATTTCCACAGCAGGTGGATTTCTGAATCCAACTTGATCCCAGGCTCACCGTGCGTGCAAAGCCAGACTGCCACCTACTGACATGCAGAGGGGTGGCCTGGCATTGTTCTATTGTTAGGTGTAATAAAGGTGCTGTTGATTACCAATGGGCCACTGGACCCCACCTGCCACTTTAAAAAAATAGGATAGGAATGAAGGCGTCACTGATGTGAGACACGGATTCTTGTCTTCAGTGATTGGACAAAACGCTTTGCCTAAGCACACATAGTGTCTGCTGCTGGCTCTGAACAGGAGGAGGAAGTTTGGCATGTTGAGACTGAGCAGGGCAAATATGACTTCATTTTAAACAGCTCCCCCTCCTTCCTCGGTATGAGACATGAGAGACAATAGGCTCGCACCATTTAACTGAAAACCGCTTGAAGGTAGAAACTGTATCTTACTTAGGTTTCTTTTTTCCCTGGGTTGGACATCATTCCTAGCATGTACTATGGGCTGACAACCGTTTATTAAATGAGCATTGACAATCCTAATACTGACAATAAAACCCAACTCCAGAGCACACAAAAATGAACCAAGATAACCTGGGTTTAAATCCTACCTTTAACTGTGTACTTTGGGCAATTTCCCTAACCTCTCTGGGATTCAGTTATAACCTTTAAAATGAAGATGATGTGACTTCTCTCACCGGGTCGATCTATGAGAATTCAGTGCCATGATGTAGGTGACTAACTTACCACATGGCTTGGCACGCAATAATACTTCAATAAACAAAAGTTTTTTGTTTTTTTGTTTTTTAAACTTCTTTGAATTTTTTTTTTAACCTTTTTTTATTTATTTTTGAGAGAGAGAGAGAGAGAGACACACACACAGCGTGAACAGGGGAGGGTCAGAGGGAGGAGACACAGAATCCGAAGACAGTCTCCAGGCTGTGAGCTGTCAGCACAGAGCTGACGTGGTGGGACTAGAACCCACGAACTGTGAGATCATGACCTGAGCCAAAGTCAGACACTCAACCAACTGAGCCACCCAGGTGCCCCAAGAGAAGTTTTTTAAAGAGTAAAAAATGAGCCTGAGTTTCTCTGTGTGCCTGTTCTGACCCAGGGAGATGGCCTTCTGCTCAGGAGACCCCTGCCTCACCTTTCTTTCGCAGTTTAAAAAGGTTTGTCCACCGGCTAGCCAGTTGCCTGACCCAACAGTGAGCACAACCCAGAGACCCACTGCAAAGCAGGTTGGGGAAGGTGGGAGATTAGCTGAAGACTTTTACTATTGTTATTTTTAGTTACAAATCTGCAAGGAAACAACTCCTGTCAAACAGTGCACCTCTTGCTAGAAGGCAGAAACCCAGGTGGGAGGAGGGCTGACCATTAATCATGAGGAAGCAGGGAAGGAAATTGAGACAGGAAATGTCAACACCAAAACATCCTCACTCTGGGTCAACCTGAAGGCGCATGCATAGACCAGCATGCTAAAAGCTGCCCCCCCCCCCCCCCCCCCCCCCCCCCCCCCCCCCCCCCC
>NC_043703.1:12646290-12693002 GCF_006229205.1 Suricata suricatta | reverse complement strand
GAAATAAAGGAGATGCCAGAGTGGTGGAGGGTAAGAGCACAGCCTCATGGAACTTCGGTGAGCCTCATCTTCTAGCCTGTGACCTGGGCGTTAAATCCCTGCCTTTTCCCCCTTCCAGGGCTGCGGAGACCATGGTAACCGTGCGCTTGTCATGACTCTTAGAGGGTTTTTTTTGTTTCTTTTCCCGAGAAAAAGCCTTAAGAGGCCCCTCAGGCCCTGGTCAACTGAGGCAGGGCAAACCCAGCCCCCAAAGGCTGCCCTCAAGCTCCACGGATGGTGGAGAGTCACAAGTTTCCAGAAGGATTTGAGTGTTTCATTAAAACTTGTAAAAAAAATTTGTACTTTTCATTTGTCTTTTTAATTATTGTTATTTTTTAAGTTTATTTTGAGAGAGAGAGAGAGAGAGAGTGTACTCATGCAGCAGGGATAGACGGAGTGAGAGAGAGAGAATCCCAAGCAGGTGCCACACTGTCAGTGCGGACCCTGATGCGGGACTCGATCCCAGAGCTTGAGATCATGACCTGAGCCGAAACCAAGAGTCACATGCTTAACCAACTGAGCCACCCAGACATCCCTTTATTTGATTTTGTTAAAAGTTGGCTTTTCCAGACGAGTATTTCTTTTTTTTTAAGGAATCAGTGTTGTTAATATCGCAAATTAAGCCCTAAGGGATAAATTAATTAAATAAAGGATTATGCTAGGATAGCTTTTATCCTTATTTACTCCCAGTATCTTTAGATACTGCATTACTGAGAGAACAGGCTTGGAGTCAAACAGATTTTAGTTCAATGTCCACAGGATAAGCACTAATTATGAATTATTTGGCAATTTAACTCATTATGCCTCAGTGTGCTCATCTGTAAAGTGGGAGAAATGACGGTCTTAAGGTTTGCTGTGTGGCCTGATGCACAATAGAAAACTCCTCAATGGTTATAATGAAACTAAACCACCAAGTTTGATGGTCTTATTCTTTAATGTATTAGTAGACCACATGCATTCATTCAGCATTTATTCCAGACTGACAGGCCCCGGGCACAACACGAAACAATTAATTTGCCAAAGTTAACAAAGCCAGATTTCTCAATCTAAGTGAGAGAAACATGCACACAAATCACTGCAATCCCCCTCAATCCATGTGGCCCCAGAAGAAAGTTCCAAATTCACCTGGTCTCCAAAGAAAAGTGATCAACTCTGCTTGGTTGGATCTGAGAGTTTGCAGAACTGGAAACTCATTCTGGGTCTCAAAAGATGAAAAGGAATTTGCCAGAGAGGAAGGGGAGGGCATTCCAGGAAGACAAGTGGTACATTCTGAATTGGTCATAACACATTACACTGTCTTGGGGCAGGTTCCCAATCAGGACACTGAATGTAAAGTCCAAAGAAGCAAGTTGCAGGAGACGAGGCACAGGGGCACTGAGGACAGGTCACAGAGAGCACTGTGTTCCGTTCCAGGGGCGCTGGATACGATCTTGTGGGAAATGGGTAGGTTTTGAAAGATTTTAAGCAACAGAGAAAATGATCAGATAGAATCAGTCTGGCTGGCCTGGAGAGACACCTGGGGCAGAGCTCTTGGTTAAGAGTCCATTCTGATAGTTCGGGCCAAACAAACAGCCTCCACACTAAGGTGAATTACCACCCGAAGCCAGGGCACAGGTAAGGAAAACATGAGTAGGTGTCATTGGTGAGACACAGAGACCCTTTGAAATTGTCTGAGGGTAGTGAGAGGGTGTGGTGAAATGAAGGCAAAGAAGTGAAGAAGGAATTTTCTAACTGAATAGACCATTTTTATTTTAGAGAGAGCATGAGTGTGCGTGAGCCCGCGCATGCACACACACACACACACACACACACACACACACACACACACAGAAGAGGGGGAAGGGCAGAGAGAGAGAGAGAGAAAGACTCTTAAGTAGGCTCCATGCAGACTGTGTCTCTGGGCTTGATCTCACGACTCTGGAATCATGAACTGAGCTGAAATTAAGAGCTGGATGCTCAACCAATGGAGCCAACCAGGTGCCCCTAACTGAATGGACCTTTTTAAAACAAAGTTACTGGTGCTGGGAATGTGGACATAAATGCCATAGCCCCAGTGTTCAAGAAACATAGGGGGTCCAGTGCAGAACACACAACTGAACCACCAATTACAGTGTTCTGAGTTCTTTCCCGTACATACGGTCATTTCGCATCTGCTCTCACACCTCTGTTCACTTCACAGCTGCTCAGCATGCCCTGCCAGTCACTACATGGCAAGAACTTTTATCTCTCCTTAACATCTGAGAAGATGGACTCAGGGAAATTCAGAGAAGGAACCAAGTGGAGAGGGGTTTGGAAGTGACCTTATCTGGAAATAGGTCCACGTTGCATATGACCAACCTGAGGCCATGCAGGTGGGCACCAACCCCATAGGACTGTGTCCCTCCAGAGAGGGCAAATGTGGATGCTTGGACAGACAGGTGGACAGGGAGAACTCTGTGTGTAGAGTCAGGGGGAGGCGAGGATGGTGCTGAGGAGCACCCAGGATGGCTGGCAAACAGAGGAAGCGAGAAGAGGCTGGAACAGATTCTCCTCACAGCTATCTGAAGAAACCGGCCCTGCAGACAACTCCATGGATCTTTCTAGCCTCCAGAATCATGAGATGTGTTTCTGTGGTGTGAGCCACCCCGTTTGGATACTTTGTTGCCGCAGCCCCAGCGGACTAAGCATGCTGACAAGAAATGAAAAGAAGGTTAAGACCTCAAAGGAAGTTTCGCAACCATTCACAGTAAAAAGAAAGTGTTTTCAACCCACAACCACACTGTGTTTGCAGTGCACACACCTGGGCAGCGGGCAGAGGACACCCCTGCGCATGGCGAGTACCCACATTCAGATTTTCCCACCATGTGAATACAAGCAGTTTCCAAGCTGTACCCACAAATGGGAATAGTTGCACCTAATGCAATATTTCTCTTTTCTTCCACCACCCACACTTCAAGATTCAACCCACGGAATTCAGCATTACCCTTCACCAAGTCATGAACATTTGTTATATTCCTTTCGGGTACACTGAACTATAAAGTCAAGGCCATTGTTGCACGATGTCACACACGCAGTAGTTGCTCAGCAAATATTTGCGGAACCAGTGGCCTGAAATTATTCCACAGGATTCCAAATGATCATAAGTCTTCTTAGGATACATGACCATTTTTCTTTCCTTTGGCCCTTTTTCTGCTGAATTTATGGAGAAAATGGCGTAAAACCAAACAGATCAAATGAACTTGGCCCATAATAATTCTTGTCTCCATGCCCCCCTCTCCTAGTTGTTAAATCATGGCTGTTTGGCATGGGAGGGCACCAGGCAGCCGTGGCTGAATGTAACCTTAAGAGCTCTCTCTGGATGGCCTCAATAACAAGATAGCTGGAATCAGCAGCACGGGCTGCATCCAACCTTTGCTTTTCAGGGGACAAGTAACTTCTTCCCTCTAGAAGGAGGCCCCAAGGTCTGTAGGTGCTGGGCAGCTAATGTACCCAGACAACTCCTACCTGTAATTGGGAGCCCAAATCTAGACTACCTACTGCCAAGCAATCTGTGTATCCTTCACTGGTATGGGAACTTTCTCTCTTTAATTGTCATGACAAAAAAAAAAAAGAGGACTCCCATTGAGTGGTGGCGTTCAGCCACTGGAAGAAAGAACTACACTAACGGTCCACCAGCGCCCCAGCCCAGCACACCTCTCGGGGAGGATGAGAGAATCAGTAGACCAGTACCTTGTCTTCCCTCCATGACCTGTGGCCTGTGTTAGTTTTTCGCTTTCCCAGTAAAGCCTATATCACAGCCCAAACTGGATGACATTGTAGAATTCTCATCAATCCAGATGGGACTCACTTGGCAGAGCAGGTAAAGTCCTAACAGGAGCTCTCTTTCAGAACAGGTGACCTGCCATGTTCCACATCAACTGAGGCTCTCCATGTTGTACTGAAGGAAAGCCAGAGAGAAGGAATCTGGCAACCTGGAGCCCAGCAGTCCCCAAAACAGATGTGTGATCTGGACATGAATGTTCTAGGTCCCTATTCCTGCAAATTGGGCTATCATTGAATTTCCAATGAACACAAAAGCTAAAAAACAAAATCCTAAGTTCCCCTTGATGTCATGAAGCCCACGGAGCTACAGAACTTAAACAACATACAATCTTTACTGGTGAGTTCTTACTGATGCCCAGGTGGGAACTGAGGACACAGTGTGAGACTGTAAAGGCAGGACTTTGTTCTGGGGTCCTGTGGATTATAAGGGAGGTGTAACACAGTTCCGCTAGGTGTCGTGGCAAATGTATGTAACAAACAAATAGTAAAAGGTAGTCTTAGTTCACTGAAGTCTCTACTGATGATCCAATAAAAAGAAGGAAGATGCCCCAAAAGATGTCAAATATACATGCCAGTATATTTTGCCTTTGCAAGTCTTTTCTGATCATTGTATAAAAGAATATCCAACGTCATCAGCAAGATGCAATGGATGGCCACCATCACAAATACAAGGCAAATAGGAACTCTAGACATCACTGCTTGACATTCTGAAAAATATTTAGAGACCATTTCTGGGGCACCACATGGTCAGACCACATTAAAAGAATAAAGTCCTTCATGCTCCTGTTCCAACCATTTAAGGGCTGTACAGAAGAGAAGTGATCGAAGTCCAAAGAAATTCAGAGTCAATTTTATATTGTTCTCTGGATGCCTAATGCAAGTAGATAGAACAGTACATTGCAGAGGGGCAGGAAAAGGAAACCGAGCTTTGCTCCTTTGCAGTACAGCTCAGCAGTGGTGAGCCTGATGGGGCAATGTCTTCCCAGCCCCATCGCCGCCTACGACTAGTCCTGAGAGGCCAGGCTGCTCGTGGACGGACTGACTGTGATGGTGTCTTCGGGGTACATCCAAGAGCAATAGCCACCACGTGGCCAAGCGGCAGCTGGCCTATGCCCACTTAAAAGACTGAGGTCAAGAGGCACCTGGGTGGCTTAGTGGGTTAAGTGTCCAACTCTTGGTTTCAGCTCAGGTCATGATCTAGTGGCTCATGAGTTCAAGCCCTGCACTGGGCTCTGAGTGGACAGTGTGGAGCCTGCTTGGGATTTCTTTCTTTCTCTTTCTCTCTTTCTCTCTCTCTCTCTCTCTCTCTCTCTCTCTCTCTCTCTCTCTCTCTCTCTCTGCTACTTCCTGGCTTTCTCTTTCTCCCTGTCAAAAACTGAGGTCAAGGTATTTCTGGGGGTGCTTGGGTGGCTCAGATGGGTAAGCATCCGACTTCGGCTCAGGTCATGATATCACAGTTTGTGGGTTCAAGTCCCACATCAGGTTCTGTGCTGACAGCCCAGAGCCTGGAGCCTGTCTTTGGATTCTGTGTCTCCCTCTCTCTCTGACCCTCCCCTGGTCATGCTGTGTGTGTGTGTGTGTGTGTCTTTCTCTCAAAAATAAATAAAAACATAAAAAAAAATTTTTAAATAAAAGGTATTTCTGTTTTTGGAAGTCACAATGATGCCACCAAACAGAGAGAACAAAATCCTTGCTTGTCAGGATCTAGGTCTGACTGTCAAGAACAATCCGGGCCACAAAAGCTCCTTCTACCCTCAAACAAGCAAGTGAACAAATAAAATCCCAGCTCACTCAGGTGGTCCTAAAAGCCACTTGGAAAACATCGAATATTCTGGGCAGTAAACCTGTTTCATAAAGATGTTACAGGGATCGTTGCTCTTATGTGTCTGGAGGGCTTCTGAGCCACGCATGGGGGCATCGTCCATTTTCAGCACCATTATTTTTATAACCAGCAAAGTGATCCTTCTTGAAATGGCTTCGGGATCATTAACACTGAAAGGATACAAACCTGAGACCTTAATATTATGATTCCTTTTCCCCACACATGATATATATTTTTTTTATGTTGGAAATCACATTGCGGTTGAGACGAGTAATTACCAATAGCATGAAGGAAGCCAGCAAGAACACTGTAGCATGGCACCCTGGGCTGCTGACAGACACATGCCCCTACTCACGCTAACCCTACTGAAAAGATTCCTTTTGAGCAGGGGGAAAAGCAGGGGTCATGACAGCCATGGCCACAGAAGCTGGTTATGATACATGCTGTCACGGAACTGTATGCGATACTGACATTAATTGTGGAAGAGAAGATGTGCCTGCAGTTTCTGTCCACAGACTCACAGATGTTTTCTGTGTGCTCCCTGAGCCCCAGGGCCCTGTCTGAAAGATGGAAGGTCACTGCAAAATCCAAACATTAATAGCTTGGTTTGGATGGAAAATCTGCCTTCGGTAGATTTTCTATAACCTGTTTATTCATTGCACATTGACCTTCTGCCTGGCACTATCATTTCTGCATACAACATTACAACACAGACGCTCCTGTGATACAACACTGAGTGAACAAAGGAGGCACCCCGCATACACACAAGGCTCACCTTTGTACAGCTCACATCCACCCAACTACTACCAAGAGCGTTTGTAGTGAATAATCCGGTCTTTATTTGGAACACTGGAACTAGGTCGTTTCTTTCCCTTAAAGAAAAAAAAAACATATTTTTTTTCCAGGCTGGGATAGTTGTCCTCGACCCTTTCATCTACAAGATAATTGGTGTGAAAGCTATGCTTATGTTAGGGATACAAGATAATTCTTGGAGGGCTCTGAAACCCACCAAGTGTGAAGCATCCGAGATTTTAAAAGATATTCATGTTGTGGGTTCTTCGAATTCAAACCTAAAACATAAGTAAATGGTTTCAAGGTGGACAATATAACACTGATTACCAAACTCCAACTTTACATTCACATTATACTGCTAAGATGATGCACCTGCTTTTGCTTAACAGTGAGTTCATTTGTCTGATACCAACAAATTGGCAGATTATGACTCGCATAGTCTTTGAATTTTAGTGTTTTGAAGCCAGCCTACCTGTGTTGTAACAACCTCAGCAGTGTCTCCAGATCTAATCATTGAACTGTAGTGGCAAATGCAAAAAAGTGCAAAGCCTTATGATTCAGCAGTTTATAAACCCCAACAAAACTGATGTATGTAAGAAGTTACATTGAGAGAAATTATTTTTAATTTTACTTAATATTTTAAGGCAATGCTCGAAGAAATGTCAGTAGTCAGTGCATGGCTGATTATAAGGATTCAGATTCAGATCTGACTGGCTCCAAACCCTGTCCTCTTTACTACAGAGACATTTCCAGAAAGGTCTGTCAAGTATGTTCTTCCCACTAACCTTCTCATAAGTTGTCTTTTTTTTTAATTTTTTTAATGTTCTTATGTATTTTTTGAGACAGAAAGATTCAAAGCATGAGCGGGGAGGGGCAGAGAGAGAGGGAGACATAGGATCGGAAGCAGACTTCAGGCTCTGAACTGTCAGCACAGAGCCTGACGTGGGGCTCGAACCCACAAACATGAGATCATGACCTGAGCCGAAGTCAGAGGCTTAACCGACTGAGCCACCCAGGCGCCCCTGTGTGGTTTTTTTTTAAATGTTCATTTATTTATTTTGAGAGTGAGAGAGAGAGAGAATGAGCAGAGGAGGGGCAGAGAGAGGCGGGGAGAGAGAATCCCAAGCAGGCTCTAGGCTCAATCCTATGAACCTTGAGGTCATGACCTGAGCCAAAATCAATCAAGAGTCAGATACTTAACTGACTGAATCACCAGGCGCCCCTCAGAACCTGTCTTCTAATAAAATCACTCTAAAAGGCTCGGTGTCTGTCACATAGAGGAGACATAAGACAATGCTGAGGTGGGAAGATCATGAAACAAGACTTGGGGCTGATATCCCAAAGGGACTCTAGAATGTTCCTTCCCTAAGCAGGGTCATCCCATGCTATCTGGTGTTCTGGAACATTAAGGGCACACACCAAATTGTATGATAATGAAAAGCCTGCATTTTAAGGTTTTAGAGGCTGTTTATGTGAGAAACCGTTTCATAAAAAGATCGTCTGTCCTGGTTTTGGTCATACTGTAGGATTATAAGGTGGTACCAAATGGGGGGACTGGGTGAAGGGCCATGGGACCTCTGTGTACTATGTTTGCAACTTCTGTGAATCTATCATTATTACAAAGTTTAAGATTACAAAAAAAAAAAAACAAGGAGAGACACATGTTTTCTAAGGTCAGAAAAGAGGTGCCCCTCAAACCCCTACCTTCCCATTTTCTTCCTGATCCTGGAGCCATGGCTCCCAGAGAGGGCTGGAGGCCCCCCAGTGTGGAATTTGGAATTCAGAGTCAGGAGGCTGAGTGTGGCCCTGGCTCTCCCACTAACCAAGTCTGTGATCTTGGTCATGCTACTTGGCTTCTGTATCTATTTCTTTATCTGTAAAATATGTCTCTTTTTCAGAAGAGAGTGATTTCCAGATTCAGTGAGAACATGACAAGTTGACTGAGACGTGACGTCCCAGGTTGCCTATAAAGTAACATACAAACATTGGTTTTCCTGACAATTATTCCCATCAGATGTGGCCCAAGGGAAAAGATAGTTACAAATGACATATCGGATAAAGGTCTAGTATCCAAAATCTACAAGAAACTCATCAAACTCCACACCTGAAAAACAAATAATCCACTGAAGAAATGGGCAGAAGACATGAATAGACACTTCTCCAAAGAGGACATTCAGATGGCCAACAGATGCATGAAATGATGCTCAGCGTCACTCACCATCAGGGAAATACAAATCAAAACCACACTGAGATACCACCTCACACCGGTCAGAGTGGCTAAAATGAACAAATCGGGAGACTATAGATGCTGGTGAGGATTTGGAGAAATGGGCGCCCTCCTACACTGTTGGTGGGACTGTAAACTGGTGCAGCCGCTCTGGAAAACAGTGTGGAGGTTCCTCAAAAAATTAACAACAGAACTCCCCTATGACCCAGCAATAGCAATGCTAGGGATTTATCCAAGGGATACAGAAGTGCTGATGCAAAGGGGCACATGTACCCCAATGTTCATAGCGGCACTGTCAACAATAGCCAAATCATGGAAAGAGCCTAAATGCCCATCACCTGATGAGTGGATCAAGAAGATGTGGTATATATACACAATGGAGTACTACATGGCAACGAGAAAGGATGAAATACGGCCATTTGTAGCAACATCGATGGAACTCAAGGGTGTCATGCTGCCCCTTCCATGGGCCTCAAGTTTCAGTGTGACACAGTCGATGGGCTCCTGGCCTGCACCTTGGTTTATTACCCTCACTACAAGCCTTTGCTCCAAAGAAGCAACTTTGTTCCTCTTCAATATAAACAGCTTCCTGCAGTTGCTCTCCTCATACTCCAGAGCCACCTGGCTGTTGTGTTGCCTGACATAAGTCACAGTGGACCTGTCATCAGCTGCCACTCAGGGCAACTCCCAGGCTGCTTTCCAAGGCTGGTAGCGGGAGGTATCATCTTGCCCTGGCATGTCCAGCAGAGCTGGGCGGCAGCAATGAGCACAGGGCAAGTGCCCAGGTGCAGAAGCCTGGGTACTCTTTCCCCACTGAAAGCTAAAGACCAGCATGGTGGCATGGGCCTTGCCTTTGACCTCGAAGACACATGCGTCCTAGAAGCATGCTTGGGACTTCTTGATTTTCTGCTCTAAACAACAGCACCCTGGGAAGCTCTCCCTTCTGTTCATGCCAGTACACTGGTTGAGTTTACTCAGGGAAAAAGATGCCACTCTATCTATGTACTCCACACATAATAAAAATCAAGGGAAGGGACATATTGATGCATTTGTTGGTCTAACGCTCTGGTTCCCTAAGTTGGGTATGGAGACTAGCAGCATCCTTATCACCTGAAAAGTTATTAGAAATTTGAATTTGGAGGCCATACCCCAGACCTACTGAATCAGTTATTCTGGGAGCAGAGCCCAGCAAGTTGTGCCCTAAAAGCACTCCAGATGCTTCTAGTGTAGCAGAAGTTTGAGAACTGCTGCCCTCAAGCTTGCTGGGAAGTTGCTTGGTTCTCACCTCTGCCCACAACAGCTTCCCAAGTCCCACATGCCTGCCTCTCTTTGGTAAATTCTACCCCAGGACCATTCAGGGGAAGGAGATTCTGAGACCATGATTCCCCACTTCTCCCCTGCACAGAACATCTTACCCAATGGTGGTTGCAGTGCCCAAGACACAGGCCAGCACACCCAGTCAGCACAGACTTGTGATAAACACACCTCTGGTGGTTCTGGCCATAGTGGCAAGTACTCAGGCATCAGGTCATGTGCCAGGAAATCTACTCTTATGGTCTTACCAAGACACAGCCTCAAAGCCGGCCATCAGAAATCTCTTCTTGGGGGCATTAGATAGTCTCGGCTTGCTTTTGTAACATGTTTATTGTCCAAGGCGTTCAAAGGATAGACTATGTGCCCAAGGAAGTTCTTTCTACCCCATGGATGGCCATAGCCCTCCTCTCCTTGAGAGTTTTATGTTCAGAAGTCCTTGGGGTCCAGGAGTGTAATACTCAAGTGACACCAAAGGTATACATCAGAGATAGAACTTGAGCCTAAGTAATTAACAGAGAGCTCATGAGAGTGCCCCAGGGGCGAATAGGTAAGGGACTACTACCACTCCAACCCATCTTTCTCTTTTCTTTTTTTTTTTTATTAAAAAAAAATAGTTTACATGCAAATACCCCAGGACTTAACAGTCACTAACATCTTATGTATGCATTAGTATATTACGTCTGTTTCCTAACTGACATAAGGCTCTATGACAGCCCTGGGCAACACTGGGGAAGTGGGAGGCGAAGGAAAAGCAGATGAGAGGAAGCGTGTCAAAGCACGTCACTGGCTGGACATCATCTAGAGACCGCTCAGAGATTTCATCTACTAAGACCTTCAAATATTTGGAGGCATCCACCATGAGCCTGGCACCATGTTAGACCCCCAAAACGTAAGAAGAATAAGACACACTCCTTCTTTTCAAGAAGTTGACATTCCAGTAGACAGACGTAAACAAAAAATGTAAAAACAACCTAATAAGTGCTATGATTAAGGTGTGGATGACTTATTACGTGATCATTGGAGGGTGAAAACAGTGATACTTGGGGGTAAGCTGGACGTCTTCCATTTGTCCATCTGTCTTCCAGTACTTCTGTTCCCTGCTGGGGGGGGGGGGGGGCTGTGGTAGCCCTCATCCAAGATGGCGCCCAATGATGTCCATACCCTGGGTTTTCTGTGCCTGCCTAACCCTCTGCCACATTATATTGGGATGGATGGATATCAGAAGTGATGGTACGTGATCTTCAAGGTTATGTCATCAAAAAAAACTGCAGCTTCTCCACGGCTTTCTCCCTGTCTTGGATCATCTCTTCTGGAGAAAGCAGGCAGCTGAGTCACGAGGGCACTCAGGTAACTCTATGGAGCAGCTCATATGAGGAAGAAGTAGGGCCTCCAGCCAACGCCTGTGTGAGTACATGATCTTGGAAACAGGTTCTCCAGTCTTCAGAGAACCACAGCCTCAGCTGACTTCTGAAATGCAACTTCAGGAGAGACATTGAGCCAGAATCCAGCTAAGCCTCTCCGGGATTCCTATTCCACAGAGACTCTAACACCAGGTATGGCATGGCTTTTAAGCTACTAAATTTTGGAGTAATTTGTCACAGCAAGGGATAACTAATGCATCAGCCTATGTGGATGGCAATGACAGGCTCCCTTGTCCTCTGACTTCTGGTTGGGTCCAGCTACTGGGGGCTGTGAAGGGAGAGTTAAGATAGAAAGCTAAGTGAGGCAGAGAATTTGCTTCCCGGGCTTCCTCCCCAGTGAGGTCACTGAGTGTTGGCTCTGAAAGTCTCGGGTCCGATTTTGTGTTTACCCCCATACAACTACCGTTGCCATGCCCTTCCTCTGCCATTTCAGGTCCTGATGTTACAAGCTGCCCCCATCCCACAACCTCTTTCCTACAGTTCCCCCATACCCTGCCCATGCCTTTGTAAATAGTCCCTTTGTAAACTCTTCTTAAATTATCCAGTTTGATTATGCACCTGTTTCCTGCTGAAACCATGACTAATACCAACAGAATCTGGAAGACTCAAAAGCAGTGCTATTTGATCTGAGTCTGGAAGGATGAGTGTAATCTCGTCAAATAGAAAAGGAAGAGCAACCCATGTCCTCGCACCAACAGCCCCGAGCAAGTGAAAGATCTCCTTCCAATAGCTTTATAACTCTAGTTGCTCACTGCTGGGGGGCGCCGTTCACGTTGTATTCTGTGTAGATGGCCTCTAGACTTCTTCTGTGGGGTCATAATTGTAGGGCTCAATTTCAGTCCACACCCACAGGTGCATAGGAAATCTTATTTTCTAAATTTCCAACAACGCAATTTCTATTTCTATTTCAAACAACCCATTCGGTAGGTTGACAGAAACTTCTTCATCTATTTGAGATTTCTGCTCTCCTGTTTCCTAGCATGGAATGGAATTTTTCAGTTAATATTTCAAAAACACCCAGCTACATTCAGTATCATTGTATTTCTTTGCAGTACACGAGTTCAGTCTTTGTTATATTTCAGTGTAGGTTAGACTGGAGTTCAGAGTGGCCTATGAAAAGACGTTCTGGCAAGCAGCTGATTAGGCTGCAGGGGCACAGTTAATCTCGGTAAGAGAGCAAATAATTTTTAAGGACTTTAGCCCGTCAACTGTTTGTATGCAAAAAGGGATGCTAATTATAAATGAGTTTTATCTACTCAATACAGCAGCTCAGCAGGACTTCCAAGTGGAAGTCCTCAGTCAGAACTTTGTGGGAACTGTGTGAGCTGCTGTTTGCATTGAAAATACATTTCTTTAAAAACTGACTCAGATTCACTGTGGTGACTAATTTACATTGACCTTCCACCCAATTAGTGCCCATCAAGCTTAATCACAGAGATGACAGGGGTGACTGCAAAAAAAAAAAAATGGCCAAACGCATTAGAATATAATCTCTAGGATCAACGAGGCACAGTGAAAATCTTTTCAAATCCAGATTATGAAAAACCCTTGAAATAACTCATTAAAATAAGAAATGTCCACCCATTCAACCAGCTGAGCTGAAGAATTTACCTAATAAGGTCATGGGCTCTACCACTGCAGGCTGGGAAGCAGGAGGGAAAAGACCCCAGAATCACAAAGGCCCGATTGAAGCCAAAATTAAATATGCTGATCCTTGCTTTTGACCTGAGAGAAGATGGAGAAATGCTGGCGCTTACTATTGATTAAGCATCTGCCTGGAATTTCTTTTATTTCTTTTTCTGCCTTCACAGAACACCTGCTGGGGAAGCGCACAAAACTGCGAGATCACGGGAAACTAGGACAAGAACTAATCTTTACATCCTTGTACACTAACCCCAAGTGTCCATCATAAATGCTGAACTGACAGCTGAGCCACAGGAAACAGGCTATGTTTTTCTTCCCAGCCAGCTATGCTAAGAAAAGTACCCGTATTATGTGCATCCAAGGTACAAGGTTCTGGTTTACTGTACTTGTTCCTGTTCTCCTATCGTTGTTGGGCTGTGAGCTCCCTGCAGCGCTACCAACTGGAGGAGAAAGAAGGATGCTGTCCTCCGTTGTCCTTGAAGGAGCCATCCACGATCACTCCACCCATCCAGATTCTTGGGAGATGACGATACCGTGCAGCAGGTGTACACACACTGACATGATTCTCAAACTCCGTGTCTCACTCTTTTGTTTTGAAAGTGATCTTTGTATCATGTATCAGTCTGGGTCAGCCGAGGTTATGCTGGGGGAACATCCTCCAAATCTCAGTGGCTTCCAACACTTGTCTCTCACCTGCACGACATGATCTTCATTGTTGTCTAAGGGTTCTATCCTCAGTCATCTCCACACTGTGCCCCAAGCTGATGGAACAGTCAACCCTCAGGAATGCTGCCTGGCCCTGTGCCAAATAACACACTGATTCTTGAAGCTTCTGCTCATTTTTCGTTCACCAAAATGTGTCACTGGAACATGACTGGGTTCAATCCCACTATACACATGAAAGAATAAGAATCAGAATCTGTGTGAACACTCAGTCTAAGACCCTTTGTAAAGTTCTGTATATGCCTGCTTGGGAGTGGGGGGAGGCAGTCAGAAAGGTAGAGACGTGAAAGAAAACAGAAGTAAAGAAATAAATAAAACAGGGGCACCTGGGTGGCTCAGTCACTTAAGAGTCTGACTCTTGATTTTGGCTGAGATCATCATCTCAAGGTCATGGGCTCGAGCCCATGTCGGTCGGGCTCAGCACTGACAGTGCAGAAACTGCTTGGGAATTCTCTCTCCCTCTCTCTCTGCCCCTCCCCTGCCTCTCTCTCCAAAAATAAACAAATAAACAAACATTTTTTTAAGTAAGTAAAACAAAGATCAGATTAGAGATGCAGATATGAGAAAATGTGCTGAGGAAAGAAGGAATTTGTGGGGATGATTTTTAGTCACTCATATGACCTATATTTAGATTTCTGACAGTTGCATATGCACCAGCAATTTCTCTTCTCACCTTCTCCTCACTTTGGCTCTTCAGCTGATAGAGAGTGACAGGCAGAGGGGGTGATAAGCTGACAAGATAGAACCGTGTGTGTGTGTGTGTGTGTGTGTGTGTGTGTGTGTGTGTGTGTGTTTGCCTGTGTGCATGAATGTGTCTGCTGGTGTAAAGAGCCGTCACATGAGGCAGGTGGTTTTACTGATCGTACAAGAAAGTGACCAGGCGTGAGGGTCTGAGAGTCAGCGGCGGCAGCAAACGGCCTACTCTGGCGATCGCGAGCGCCCCCGCCCTGTTGCGCCTGGAGCCCGTTGGCTCAAGGAAGCGGGAAATGCTGGAGATGCTGCAGAATGTGCTCAGCACACTGAAACGTGTGAGCTAGGAACTATCTCAGGCCTGTGAATGGTGATTGGATTTGGGAAAGAAGTGGACGCCGCAGACAGATTATCCTCCTGAATGAGAACCTAAGATACTTCAAATACATTTTTGAAAAATCCAGCAATAAAGGATGAGCTATTCCATAAAAAGGGCCGAGATTGGGAAGTTTGGGGGGAATAAAAATTCATTTAGGTACTTGCTTCAGTACCTCATTCACTAATAGAAATTCTAGCTGCACTGGGGAGACAAGAATTCCAATTAAATCACTAGAAGAAAGACTTAGAAGAAAATGGAGCTAAATATTTATGTAGTGTTTGGATGGGAAGGGCTTTTTTTTAAATCTTGTTTCATCTTTATTTATTTTTGAGAGAGGGAAAGAGAGAGAGAGAACAGGGAAGGGCAAGGAGACGGAGATAGAATCCGAAGCAGGCTCCAGGCTCTGAACTGTCAGCATGGAGCCCAATGCAGGGCTTGAACTTACGAACCACAAGATCATGACCTGATCTGAACTCAGAAGCCCAACCGAATGAACCATCCAGGCGCCCCTGGACGGGAAGGACTTTTTTAAACATAAAAGCTGTAGGAATATATTTGCAAAAGAAAAGATCAGTAGATTTGACTACATAAGACTGTAACTTGTTTGTCAAGGTCAAAACCACAAGGTGGTCAAACTGGGGGGAAAGCTGGTGCCAAATGTGACAGGCAATAAGGTCATACCTTCAATATGGTGACTAGATTTATTCTCTTGTGGAAAGCAACCAAAAAACTGAACAAATGATATAAAATTAATAGTATAACCCAATCCACTGAGTATTAGATGACAGGGATCCCAGTGATCTCTGAGAGACGGGACAGAAGCAAGATAAACCTCACAGTTTCCCACGTTCCTGCCTGGGGAGAGTTCCCAGGGGGAGGGTCACAAGGAGAATCCAGCATTGAGAAGGCTGAGTGAGGCGTCTGAGGAGACCAAGCAGCAAAACTTGCAGAACAGAAACAGCAGAGAAGAGGGAGCCACACAGAGAGGGAACCCCGGAGATCAGCAGACGGTCCCCTGGTGCATTCAGGAGGTGTAAGGGAACCAGCTGAGGCTGGGGAAAGACCTAGAGGGAACAAGCACTCACCACTCACAAAGGGCTGGCAAAAATGTGTTTCCACCAGCCAGATCGGAAAGCATCGCTGAATATTCAGGAGCATCTTGCTCTCAGTGAAGGGGCAAAGTTAACCCTACACCAATGGTTCTCAATCATGGGTAACTTTTTTCCCCTAGGAGACATTTGGCAAAGCCTATATACTTTTTATTTTCACAACTTAATGGGCGCTAGTATCTGGTGGGTTGAAGTCAGGGATGGCACTAAATATCCTAAAACAAAACAAAACAAAACAAAAACAGAAAGATTCTTCAGTCCATAATAGCAATAATGCTAAGAATCAGAAATATTCTAGTTGAAATGCCATTTAGGCTCTGCCTAAAAGCAAGACTGAAAGTTTCAGACTACTTCCCAGTAACTATGTCCCAGAATAAAACTCACAAATATTGATAGGAATCAAAAAGGTCCAACTCGGGGCGCCTGGGTGGTTCAGTCGGTTAAGCCTCCGACTTCAGCTCAGGTCATGATCTCACGTTCATGGGTTCAAGCCCCACCTCAGGCTCTGTGCTGAGAGCCCAGAGCCTGGAGCTTGCTTCAAATTCTGTGTCTCCTTCTCTCTCTGCCCCTCACCCTCTCAAGCTCTGTCTCTGTCTCAAAAATACACAAAACATTAAAAAAAATTTTTTTTAAAGTCAAACTCACAACATCTGGCATCCAGCAAAAATTTTCCAGGCATGAAAAGAAGTAGAAAAATATAATCCACAATGAGGAGAAAACTCAGTCTCTCACAACGGACCCAGAACATAGATATACTCAGCAGACAAGATCTCTTGAACCAGCATTATAACTGTACCGCATACATTCAAAAGTTAAGTAGAGACCAAAAAAGACTCCAATTGAATGGCTGAAGATGAAAAATGCAATTTCTGAGATGAAAAACTCACCAGAAGAGATTAACAGCAAGACTTCGCAAACTAAAGATTAGTAAACTTGAAGAAGTAGCAATAGAAACTACAAAAATGGGCTCAGTATTAGCAAGCAGTGGACCAATTTTAAGTAGCCTATTATGGGCTGAACTGAAGTCTCCAAAGTGGGGGAAAAACAGAAAAAAACTAGAAGAAACAATGGCCAAAATTTTTCTGAAACTAATGAATGCTATAAACCTACATGTCCAAGTTCAGTGAACCCCAAGCTTAATAAACAAACAAAAAAATGACACCAACATGCATCCTAATCAAATTGCTTAAAACAAACAAGAACAGCTTAAAAGCAATCAGAGGGAAAAAGCCAGGTTAAGGATAGATGAACAAAGATACTGAGGACAAAAAAGTTTCTCATCAAAACCAATGTACGCAAAAAAAAACACTGGTGCGACATCATTAATGTACTCTACCCTCCCCCAGATCCTACCAACCCAGAATTCTATACCCAAGGAAAACATCTTTCAAGCATTCAGGTTTAAACAGACTCTTTTCAGACATACAGTCCGAATGAATTTGTCCAGCAGACCCACACAATGGGAAATGCTAAAGAGAGTCCTTCAGGCAGACGGGAGATGATAGCAGACAGAAATACAGATCTACACAAAGGAATGAGGAGCACAGAGATCATAACTGCATGGTGCTGTGTGACTTGTCTCCAAGCTATTAAGATCCTAGTCTCCAAGAGGTACTCTTGAACTGCAAAGTCTGTGTTAGGGGCAGTGGCTGGAGGTCCTAGAGAAACGTGTGCGCCAGTACCATTCAAAGTCAAGTTTATTGCTGACCTGTTCCAATGCATTAGGGAAAAAGGAAACATACTTGCTACAGGGTGATGTGACGGCAGTGCCCACTGAAGGGCACATTTTTTCCTACAGCAGATGAGTAATACATTTCTTGCAATTTATCATCCTAGTCTTTGTTTGAGACATATCTTTGGTAAAGATCAGAACATATGTTTGTTGTGTTCCTTTTTTTTTTTTTTTACTTCTGAGACCAAAAAAAAGTCAAATATTCCATGATTCCTCCATGGCCAACCAATCAAGAGACCCATCTATGCTGGAGAAATTTAAGAGTCACACTGTAATTTGGTTCACTGTGCACTGATTCATCCTGCAAATAATTAATTCACTTGACAAATATTTATTGAGCACCTGCTATATACTAGGCATTATGCCAGGGCTGTGGCTACAACAGTGAGGAAGAAAGACATAGTCCCTGACCTTTTGGTGCTTATTTACTTAAGATCCTATGGTTTTCTGACCTTCACAGATTTACTACGTCTTTAAAAAGCACACCAGATGGGTGAAGAATATGATGTCTTGTAAGTGGCTCCTATTAACGCCCCCCCTTCCTCAAAATTTCTCACCATCTCAGCTTCCTCATGCCTCTTACTCACTACTCCTCAGTCCTCGGGCTTTGTCCCCTATACAAGCATCCACACACCAGGGTGCAGGTTATTCGGGAAGGAGGAGCATCTGAACCCCAATCATTTTCACCTTCATCTGTAAGAACATAACAGGGGCGCCTGGGTGGCTCAGTCGGTTAAGCATCCGGCTTCGGTTCAGGTCATGAACTCATGGTTCGTGGGTTCGAGCCCCGCATTGGGCTCTGTGCTAACAGCTGGCTTGGAGCCTGGAACCTGCTTCAGATTCTGTGTCTCCCTCTCTCTCTGACCCTCCCCTGCTCATGCTGTCTCTCTCTCTGTCTCTCAAAAAAAAAAAAAAAAAAAAACATAACAGTGCCTTCTTTGCTGTGATCAGATTCTGATGAGGAGGCATCTGGATTGAGAAACCCCAAGGACACCAGGATGCTGGAGGCTGGTAGACAGAGGGGAGAGGCCACAACAGAGAGAGACTAGGACGAAAAAAAGCCTTAATTCTGTCCAGGGCTGGCTGTGTGCCAGGACAGACCAGTAATGAAGCACTCAGTGTACCCACATCAGGACCAGGTGTTCACAGGGTAACGTCCGGTCTCTTCCACCAGCCCCCTTGCCCTTTCACAGCAAGAGCTGAGGCTACCATTCTCTCTAAAGTTAGTCACAAATGTTCCATGCTTGACCAGCAGACACTTACTTACGTCATGTCACTTTCTCTTGTTTAGTTTTTGGGCTATCCCAACAAACAGCAAGTTTCTGGAGGGTGAGAGCTCTATCTTCCCACACCTTTATGGAAGCCAGCCTGACAAAGGGCAAGAGACAATGAATTGATTTAAAGTTGCCCCCCGCCATTTGGTGTGTAACTTTGGTAAGCCTCCACTCCTATCTGAAAAGTGGAAATTCTTCTTTGCCAGGTCATTATGGGAATCCAATGACTTGATAAATGAGAAGCGTTTTATAAATTCTTAAGAAGCTTACCGCTACTTTTCCCAAACAATAGTAAAAGTAATAATTAGCATGTTGTATTTGATGCCAGATACTCTTAAAAATACTTTACATGATAACCCTATAAGGTTGGTAGCATTGTTATCCTAATTTCAGATGAGAAAACTGAAAAAGAAGTTGAATGCATTGCCCAAGAAGGTCCTACAGCTGGTCATCGGCAGAAGAGGGATTTCTTTTATTTACTACTTTTCTTTGATTTTTCTTTAGGCCTAGCAGAGTGTATCACACATAATGCATACAATGTAAACAATGACTATGTAGTTGATCCTATTGATCCTGTTCATGTAGGGAAACAGAACTATCCTTCCCTTTGTGGATTCCCCTGCTGTAATAGGCTTTTACTACATGTTTACATTTAAAGAACATAACTTACCCCGAGGTTGACCAGAAGTCCGGCAATTCTCGGCTCTGTGCAATGGAATACGACTATACTTGAGGCCAGGCAGCATTAACTTTTGTCTTTCAAGCTGTTCACTCTTTGTCACTAGTTGTAAGTAAGTCTCCTCCCTGGTAGCTAGTACTTAAGACCTCTCATCTGACTGCCTAGCTCCTGACTCACAGGTGATGTCTGGATGGACCTCCTGCATCTCTGCGTCGGCCAGCTTGTGACGGCCCTGAGGTGCTTTACTCACTAGGATGACAACACGGCTCCTTCCAGGCTTTTCCTCCCCTTCGTCCTTGAACACAGATTTGTGGTTTCCAAGCTGCACTATTTACCACGATTCTCAAAGATATTTATCGTTTTTATCTGCAGGTGAAGGCTCTGGGGCCAAGAAGCCAAATATAAAATGTGTCTATTTGCAGGTTAGACTTCAAAATGAACACAAAACCAGTCTGTTTCTCCTTGTCTTCTGACAGCTCACACAGGTTTAAAGCAACCTTCTCATACCCCCTAAAATAATACCCCCCCAAATTAAAATTTCAGAGTTCGTATTTTACATATGAAGAAGCCGATGGCCGGGGGTTGGGGGGGTGGCTTTTCCACCACATAAAAGGTTGTTTGCAGCAGAGGTTGGTGAGATCCCTGATGTCCTGAATTCCCAGCACACCATGCTCTGTGACCCCAAAGATCTTACTTGGCCCTAACTTGGGAAGCCTGGTCTGCATGTGCCTGGTGGACCCAGGTCTTTGGTGATCCATCCTATAATGCTAGGGGGATGGAGCTTTCTGTTCCATTTCCGCGCCTCCAACCCCCTCTCCAAGGACTACAGGTGGCCCTGAGGGATAAAAAGGGGCTTCTCAAAATCCTGTTGCCCTGACATTTTCAATCATTTCTGTGTATTAAAATTTTGAAAACTACGCAGAGTCAACAGCTTAAAATCTCTCCCGGCTAATCAGATCGTCCAAGCGGCAACAATGCTAGAAGAGCATAGGGTTAGAGGATTAGTCTGTCTCTGTCAAGCTGAGGGTATTTTCTCACTCACCATTGGCCTGGGAGGTTTAGGCCCCTCATGCCTTTCCAGCTTTCATCTTGAAAACAGCCTATGGGGTTACATTAAAGGGACCAGCAGCCTTGTGATTTGCTTGGTACTTCAAGCCGCCGCGAGTACCGCCGGACATCACCCTGGGTAGCTGGACCATGAGCTCTGCCTGGTTTGGTCCCCTCCACTCTGGTTTCTTGTGAGAATTCATTGTCTGCATCAACTCTTACAGCATCGGCCCTGGAGTGCCAGCCAGGGCAGCCCCACAGCGCCAAGCACACGTCTGTCTCACCAGTTCTCCTATTCATGCCAAGAAATTCTCAGCTCTGCCTGCGATGCCCAAGAAGTTCCAGGGTTCTTGGAGCATCTAAAGAGGAGGGAGCAAACAGAAAATAAAAAAACACTGGCGACCAATAAGCCAAGGAAAAGCATGCAGTTGAGGACACTGAGAAATCTCTCTAACGCCCTGGGCTATCACTCTGCTCTACACCTGCAGACACGCATCCTGCTGGGGCATTTGATTGAATCTGTGGAGCTGACGGATGGCATGGCTCCCTTGTGAAGGGGCTGGTGGACGGGGCAGCAGGGCGAGGGCGAGTCAGCAAGACTAGGAACAAGGGATGTTATCTGCCTTCCCAGGCTTCTGCCTCCTGGCGTGAGAGCCACCCGCTCTGTTCTGCGCCACAGGTTTCCATTTGAAATTAGCACTAAATGAAACAGAATTAAAATATGATGAAGTAGCCTTTGGGTGACTCTGCTTTGCATTTAAATCCTGGTAAAACATTGCAATTCCAAATTCTGAACGACCTTCTAGTTCAAAGAATAATTTGAGTTTGAGGATAAGAGTGGTTTTTAGAGCTTCTTTGAAGGAAAGAAGAAAGGATTGCTAAATTTAACAAGAAAGGACATGAGAAGTTGAGGAGGAAAGTCTACTGCAGCTAAATAGCCACTGGTACCTTGCCTCTGACTCCGGTTATGAACAGGGAGGAATCTGAAGTATGGGTTTGACCTTTCTTCAGAGTCAAAGACAGTTATAAATTTAGCTGTAGCCTTCACACTGGGCCTGTCTGGTACCTTCCAACTCTGCGATATGTGGCCATAAAGCCGATTCAGATTGGATGTGGACCAAGAGTTTGCCCAATTCCCTCATCCATCCCCCCAACCGTCTTTACTGAAGCTCAGAAAGGTTAGGTAACTTGTCCTGCTGGGCGGCAACGGACTGAGCACCACCACTCACCCAGCCCTGGTGGTCCGTCCATTCTCTCACACTGTCTCCTCCAACGCTCAAGGCTCCAAGGTTGAAAACTCACAGCCACTAACGTAAAACCTTGAGAACCCTCAGGATTGCAGACTCTCTGATCTGACTGCGAAAAAGAAGTCTCTTGACTCAGCCCAAGACAGAATTTTTGATGGATTCATTACAAAGTCTCAGGTTTAGCGGCACCTCGGGGGCTCAGTTGGTTAAGCGTCCGACTTCAGCTCAGGTCGTGATCTCGTGGTTCATGAGTTCAAGCTCTGCATCGGGAGCTTGTGCTCTGACAGCTCAGAGCCTGAAGCCTGCTTCAAATCTGTGTCTCCTTCTCTTTCTGCCCTCTCGTGCTCTGTCTCTCTCTCTCTCTCAAAAATAAACATTTAAAAAATTTTTAAAACAATAAAGTCTCAAGTTTAGAAGAATCCCTTCTAAGGTGATCAATCTTTTTCAAGATGCACTCTTCTTTGCACAAGTTGGCAGACAAGAAACTCCCTCCAGGCACACACACACATTAGTGGTTACATGTCACAGGAAGCCTCACTCCTCCCAAAGACCTAGGACACCACTTCCCAGGAGGATGATTACAGGAGAAACATCTTCAAATGTGAACAGCGCTCAAAGGGAAATAGAAAGACCACTGCTGTAAATTCCCTGACAGTTACAGTTACTTTCAAGGCGTGAAGTCCTGTGTCTATGAGGAGAAAGAGTGTCTTGGGCTGGGCTCTGGACTCAGAGCCAGCTGGGAATGCCCTCTGCTCTGTCTGCATCCGGAACACAGGAAACCTCAGGGAATCCTATAAACCAGCAGCGCCCAGTGTTACTAACGACAGGGAGGAGGTCAGTGATTTCCTACACATGAAGCACCAGGTCTCAAGCTGAGCTGAACACCCACACAGCTGAGAGCATCTGAAAAACAAAATTTACACCCAAAGGAGGAACAGGTAAGGTGCATGACGGACAGTAAAAGGATGAATGAATATAAATGGTGAAAACATTCTCTGCCTTCCATGATATCGTGAGAGAGATATTTTTGATATCCAAATTGAAAAACAACTTTTAAATTATAATTCTGTCTCTCCAGTCTTTCCTTTTCATTCTTCCAGTAGTTAACATTTTTCAGAGAGTACCTGGAAATATTACAGGCCTTAAACACGTTCATGTTTCTTAATTTGGTGATTTAATCAACTCTGGAAATTTCCTCTCAATGAATTAGTGACTGTACACAAATATTAATAGATAAGCACATTATTGATTTGTTTGTCAAATAATAGGAAGTTGTCTAATAAAAATCATTGGCTAAATGTTCAGCAATATTCAGATGTCTAAGGAAACAGCCATTAAAAATATGTTAGCAGTAACTACCTTGGGGGACCTGGGTGGCTCAGTCAGTTAAACATCCAACTTCTGCTCGGGTCCATGATCAGAACCGTGATCTTATGGTTTCTGAGTTCAAGCCCCACATCGGGCTCACTGCTGTCAGCATAGAGCCCACCGTGGATCCTCTGTTCCCCCTTCTCTCTGCCCCCGCAATGCTCATACTCTCTCTCTCTCAAATATAAATAAAACTTAAAAAAAAAAAAAAGAAAGAAAAACTGCCTGTCATTGTGCCCTCCTCTGTAGTAAGTTGGTACAGAGAACATGACAACAGAACCCAGCTGATTTATAAACATACAGAACAACTTCACTGAAAGGAGTCTGGAAATGAGGTGCTGGCCTAAATAACACTGGAAATGAAGAGCCTAGAAGACAGAAGGCAAAGGAAACTGTACCTAAATACTGTGATCCAGCTGATAAAGGTCTTTCTTAGCAGAGTGTGGGTTAACAGTACTGAAGCCACTACACGTGCGCCCAGTAATTTAATAATTAAGTAAAGTGCAGATGATAGAGTGGGAGTGAAGTTTCTCATTCCTGGCGTGAGAGATTACAAACAAGCAAAGGGAAAAGTCGAGATGGATCCATGTGGAGATGAAGTGAGTTGGAGACATGAGCATCTACTTCTCTCTGGCTTCCTACAGATGCAGAGCATTACATACAGAAATATTTATCTGTTTGTGAAGAGAGGCGATCTAGAAGCTAGGACACGCCAGGAGCAACAGGCACACCTAACGGCAGCTCACTGTTCCTGGTATCATTTCCAGTAACAGCAATCAGGGCTCTTCGGAGAAATGGCTGATTCTAGAACTGGGGCAGGAAACACAGAGGAAGAGCCAGGAGCATCTTGTAGTTCCAGAAAGTAAGACAGGGCTAACACAAGTAAACAAACAACGTGTCCAATGATGGGGGAATGTCAGTGGGACCCTAGGAGCCAATTATAAGAGCTCTCAGTGCTTGAAGCTGGCCCAATTAGGGCAGCAATATAAATCCTACAGATCGGATTCTAAACCAACATATAATATTGATTATAATATTATCAGTTTTATAATATCAACTAATAAATATTGAATCCATACTGATCTAAATAAATGACTGAATAAATAAATATAGAATAAGAGACAAATCTCCCATGAGGAAGTATTCCAAGTAATTTATGTAGATAGTTAGCTCTCAAAGAGATAACTCCACTCGTTACAGTGGGTTACACAGGGGCGCCTGAGTGGCTCAGTCAGATAAGTGTCCAACTCTTGACTTCAGCTCAGGTCGTGATCCCACCGTTCGTGGGTACAAGCCCTGTCTAGGGCTCCGCGCTGAGCGTGGGCCCTGCTTGGGACTTCTCTCTCCTCTCTCTCTCTTCCCCTCTCCTGCTCATGCTCTCTCTCTCAAAATAAATAAACATTTAAAACATGTGGGTTACATAGACTGACTTCTTTCCAGAGGGTACAGTTCACAAAAGGGGAGGAAAAAGAAGTAACTTCCCAGTAGAGAAACCTGCTATCCCCTACTGACTTCAGTGGGTGACGAACGCCCACACTTTGATAATATATATCCTAAGGACACCTCATGTCTGTGCTTTTCCTCTCCGGAACCCAGAACCAGTCAAAACATGAGAAGAATCCTTAATCAAAGAGCATATTACAATAGACTTGACAAGTATTTTTGTTCCTCAAAGCTGTCAGTGCGGTCAAATACAAGGAAACATTGTACAACATTGTTGTACAACAAACAACATTGAAGATGACAGTCCTAGAGACTGTCAAAACCAATAGCAGCCTAAGGCAACATGACTACTAAGTGTAACGTAGTGTCCTAGATGGGCTCCTGGGTCAGTAAAAGGTCATTAGAGAATAATCCAGGAAATAGGAATAAAGTGTGGGCTTTAGTTAATAATGTATCAATACTGGCTCATTTGTAACAAATGAACATACTAATGGAAGATGTTGGAGGAAAGTGGCTGCTGGGTATTATGGGAACTCTCTACACTATGTATCCAGTAATTCTGTAAATCTAAACTTGGTCTTTAAATTCTGCAAATCTAAAAAGCTCAGTAACAACAATAACAAAAGCTAATTATCAGTGCTAAGTAATATCCAGGAAGGAGGGTTAATGGCCATTTAATCTGCTCTCTGGGTTCACATTTGGTTGAAACTCTTCACGGGAGTCCTATTCAGATCCGAACAGGAGTGCTTCATAGAGGCAGCCATAAATCTGTCTGCTCTGAATGTCACAGCTTCACTAGGACTCCTGTAGCTCAGAGAGTTCATTCTGACCTCCACCCTTCTTTATTATTACAATCCACATTACAATCATATCACGGCATGAAAATATAAGAGACATTTCAACCAGCCACTTCTCTGCTCCACTCCCCCCAGACCTCCAGAGTTTGATTTAGTAATAAACCTGAATCACCTCATTACTTCAGTGTAACCAAGAGGAAATTAGTACTGCACCTATATTCATTATTAATTGGGTATCTTTTATTAAACAGAAAGTGGGAATAACCAGGTACTTATCTGCACTTTAATAGAGTAGCTCTAACTACTATAAAAACAGCCTCTGTGAATCTCAGGACTGCCCCTCCCAATCCAGCCTTTTCCATGACCGATTCTTCACAACAGGATCGGAGATGAAAGAATTAAGTGTGATAACAATAACATTGAAGATGACAATGATAACATATAGCATTAATTGAGCACTTACTATGCACCAGATTCTCATCTATTTGTTTTTCCTTTTTTAAGTAATCTCAACATCCAATGTGGGGCTCAGACTCATGACCCCTGAATCAAGAGTTGCATGTTCTACCGACTGAGCCAGCCAGGTTTTTGCTTTGTTTTGCTTTGTTTTGTTGGGTTTTTACTAAGAACAAGCTGGATTCAGAAGAGTGAAAGCAGGCAAAACGACTTTGCTTTGCTCCCACTCATGACTTATGCTATCCCGTCACAGTCCTAGTCAATTTTCTTTTTTTTTTAATTTTTTTAATATTTTATTTTTGATACAGAGAGAGACAGAGTATGAAAGGGGGAGGGGCAGAGAGAGAGGGAGACACAGAACAGGAAGCAGGCTCCAGGCTCTGATCTAGCAGTCAGCACAGAGCCTGATGCGGGGCTCAAACCCACGAATGTGAGATCTGATCTGAGCTGAAGTTGGAGGCTTAACTGACTGAGCCACCCAGGCGCCCCCCTAGTCAATTTTCAGTCAGATAACAATGTTCAGGTCACTCTCAGGTAGGAACAAACATCCCCACTTCGATATATTAAGAAGTCCAGTCCATGGGGTACCTGGGTGGCTCAGTCAGTTAAGCATCTGACTGACTCTTGATTTCAGCTCAGGTCATGATTTCACAGTTCGTGAGTTCGAGCCCTGCATGGGGCTCTGTGCTGACAGCCTGGAGCCTGCTTGGGATTCTCTCTCCCTCTCTTTGCCCCTCCTCTGCTCAAGTGACTCCCTCTCTGTCTCTCTCAAAATAGATAAACAAAATTAAAGTAAAAAGTCCAGCCAGTTTTATATCAAAGCTGCAATATCTCAACCAGTTTGAAGGTTCTTCTGCTACTGAGGCTCAAGCCTGACTCACACTGAAGAAACTGTCAGTCAGAAGAAGGTGAGGCATGATCCTCTTCCATTCCTATTCCTCCTCCTCCTCCCCCTTCTTCCTCTTCTTCTTCATTTGCCATCTGCCTCTAACTTTGGCTGTCCAATAATCCCAGGGACCGGGAAGGAGCAGACAGGCCTGACCTGGTTCCGGTGCTCTCCAGCCGGTGGCCTATGCCTAAATGCTTGCTCTTAATGGGGCACTTTGGGGTCCCTCCAGTGGGGACTTACTATTGACCTGTACCTGACTTGCCGGCTTATAGCAGAATATAATGATTTAGCACCAAACTTCCAACAGACTATTCCACAGGATTCTCTCCATTACAACCACCTAGCCCTATCAGGCAGGTCTCTGGAGCGGGGCCCTTTCAAGATGACTAAAACTTTCCATGGGGTGCACTCCGCCCTGTGGGAAACACCAGCTCCTGACCCACCTTTGGTGAAAGCCACCCTCCTTCAGTGTAGCCCGGGCTCCCGTCTCGCCATTAGGAGCAGATCCGGGCATGTTAGACTCTGCCCTTCTCCACTAATACTCCATCCCCTGTGCAGAATCCTGGTGGTGGAAAGCACAGCCACACAGTGTGGGAGAAAGTAGAAAGAAGAGAGAAGGAAGCAAGGGAACCAAGTATGTCCTTACTTCCATCTTCCCCACAGCAGATCTCGAAGCAGGTGTCAAGACCGTGCTGAAGTAGGGAAGAGGCACGTTGAATAAGTACTGGAGGTTTTGACATCAGACAGATTGGGCTGAAAATTCTATTATGTGAAAATAAACCTGAACCACAAAGAGATACCACCTTACACCCATTTGGATGATTACTATAAAAATTTAAAAAACAAAAACAAAATAACAAGTGTTGGCAAAAACGTGGAGAACGCGAAACCTTTGTGCACAGTTGGTGGGAATGTAAAATGGTGTTTCCACAATAAAGAACAGTATGGAAGTTCCTCAAAAGGCCAAAACGGAATTGTGATCTGATTGGGCAATTCCACCTCTGAGGATGTACCCAGAAGACCTGAAAGCAGGGTCTTGAAGAGGTATGTGTACCCCCACACTATTCACAATCACCAAAAGCTGGACGCAAAATAAATGTCCATCAACAGACGAAAAGACAAGCAAAATGCAGTGCGTACGTGCAGTGAAATGTCATTTGGCTTTTAGAGAGAGGGAAATTCGGGGACTTGCTGCAACCCGGATGCAATAAGGCCCTGCAAAGTGAAGTCAGTCACTCAGAAAAGGACAAATACTGTATGATTCTCCTTATAGAAGACACCCAGAATAGTCAAACTAAGAGGGACAGAAAATGAAATGGTGGCTGCCAGGGGCCAGAAGGAGGGGAAATGGGGAGAGAATCAGCGGATACAGAGCATCGGTTTCATAAGATTAAAAGAGTTCCAGGGGCACCTGGGTGGCTCAGTCAGTTAAGCATCTGACTTTGGCTCAGCACCGCATCGGGCTCTGTGCCGGCAGCTCGGAGCCTGGAGCCTGTTTCGGACTCTGTGTCTCCCTCTCTCTCTCTGCCCCACCCTCACACTTGTGTTCTGTCTCTGTCTCTCAAAAATGAATAAACATTAAAAAAAATTTTTTAAGAGTTCTGGAGATGGGTGGTGGTAATGGTCACACAGCAACAGGAAGGTATTTATTACCACTGAATTGTGCACTTAAAACCAGTCAAGACGGTAAATTACATATTATGTGTATTTTACCGCATTAAAAAATTTTAAGAACTGAGATGTAGCCCCATTAAAATAATAAAATTTGGTTAACAGAAAATCCCCAAAATATTAGTATGTGAAAATGAAACTTTTAAATGCCTGGAGAAGCAATGAGATTGGCTAGCAGCGTGAGGAGAAGACAGGAGGGAGCGAGTGGACATAGAGCTGTTGAAAGGCGGTAGTAAGTGGGGGAGGGGGAGCTTCTGCATGACTTCCTCCCACACTGAGTACAGCTTGTTCCACCAACTAACTCCCTGCACTAACTTTTTCCTCACAACACTTTTATGAGGTAAAGCGGAACGATGAATTTTCCGGAGAAATAAACTGTTCTTAAATGACACATTCTTGCTTTCCATCAAAGTAAACCAATCTGCCTTGATATTATCTGTGTAGATCTTTTAAGGGCCAGGCCTCCCTTCTAGTGACTGTTGAAGTAAAACTCAAAATATCTCCTCAAGTGGAGGAGATATTTTGGGGAGCTCCTAATAAGGTACCTAAAAGAAATCAGTCAGTCTCAAGATGGAAATGAGATGGAAGAAATTAATCATTGAATGTTCATCAGCCAAAACCTGCCTTTTTCTGGTGGAAAAAGGGTTAGCTGTCAGTTGGTCTATAAATCCAACAAAGTTCCAGGTTTAATGACCTGCCTGAGGTCCTGACACTGGAGAGGGTAACCAGCATGTAATCCGTTGGGTCCCTCCTCTGCTGCCATTTGTTTTTCGTTTTCCACACCCACTGTGTCAAATCCTGAGGCCACTCTTGGTCCACTATATCAAGTTACAGATAATTACTCTGTTACAGTCTACATGGAGTATGAGTAGTTCCTAGGATTAAGTCAGCAGGGTTCATTGTTGTTGTTGTTTCTGTTGTCGGTTTCTATTTATTAATATCTTTCAGAACTGAAGAACTGAGAAATTTCCATTTCAATCACCCCATTTCTGGAAATTCTTGCCAAAAGCCACTTAGGCTTCTAATATTCCCTATTTGAACAAGACGTTCACTTCAGCTGGCAAAAACAGTCTTTTCTTCCATTAAGTCCAGAAAATACTGAAGTTTTCCTATTTTTCTTTAGTATTAATTCAGCTGCTAAGGAGTTGTAGGGATATTGAGACCTTTGAAAACAGAACCAGGACACTGAAATGGAAGTAAAATACGTAGTGGGTATTAAGCAGTTACTCTGCACTCTGTGGGATGTAGGTGCAAAGTCTTTGTCAGTCTGTCCTTCTAGGGAGAGTGAAATTGGTCACGTTGGGTATTTTAGCTATCTATTGCTGTGTAACAAATTGTACAAAAATCTATCAGTTTGAAACAACAGGCATTTATTAGTGCAGGGTTTCTGTGCATCTGGAATTCAAGTGTGGCTTAGCTAGACGGTTCTGGTTCAAGGTCTCTTATGAAGCTGGAGCCAAGGTATTGACTAGGGCTGTAGTTACCTCGAGACTCAATGGAGGCTGAAGAACCGACTTCCATGGTGTTGGAAGGAGGAATCAGTTCCTTGCTGTTGTCAGAAGACATGCCACACGAATGCTCTATGGGACCAGACAAGTGTCTTCACAATATGGAAGCTGGCTTCCCTTTCACAGTGAGTGATCCAAGAGGGATCAAGGAAAAAGCCACAATGATTTTTCTTACCTAGCCTTAGAATCCAAATACTGTCATTTCCACCATATTCTATTCCTTAGAAGCAAACGTAAGTGCAGCCCGCCCTCAAGAGGAAGGAAATTAAGCTCCATCCCTTGAAGGGAAGAGTATCAAAGAATTCACGTACATGTTTTAAAACCACCACGTTAAGATTTGGTGATGCAGTTGTTGTTTTGAATGTCTGTTTGTTTTGCACTTATGCTCACAGTAAGCGTAAGTATCCTCAAGTGAAACAAATACAGATGCCAATTATAGAGAATAATTGTAATACAATATGTGATACTCTATTATCAGCCACAAAAAGCAAAAGATTTTTCTCCTTT
Source organism: Suricata suricatta (assembly GCF_006229205.1). NCBI lineage: Eukaryota > Metazoa > Chordata > Mammalia > Carnivora > Herpestidae > Suricata > Suricata suricatta. Next base: position 12,662,423 of record NC_043703.1, on the reverse strand, counting down.
GAATAGCAAGCAACAGACACTCCTGAAAACCTGTACTCCCAAACTCTAGATAAGAATCAAAACATCTTAAAATAAAAAAATCTTTCAATATTGTTCTCTTTTTCCAGTTTAAAAAGTAGCATTTTAATACAACAGCATCAATTAAAGGAAGTGTTTATGTTTATGCAAAGTTACATTCTTAGATTCAAGATGACTCAGCACAATCTTATTTCCTCCTTAATAACAATAGTTTAATCAAGGAAGTAATTCTTGATGGAACTCTAATACCCAAACTTCTATAAAAAATTTACCACAAACTTCTCACTTAATCAACTACCATTCATGGTGTAAATTAACATTCATGGTATACAGCTTTCAAGTTCTATCTAGGTTGATTAAACAAGGCAAACCAGGACCAGGGCACATTAAACTGGCTTCAATTTACTTCAACAGCATGGAACTTTTTCCACATATTATTTATATTCTTTCCTTTTATATAATGCATTTTAAAAATCATAAGAGGAATGAACATTTGAAGAATGGTTAAGGACATCATGAAAGCCTCTTTGGAGATATTCCATACACAATTTTGAGACTATCTGGTGGTTTTTTTTGAAAACATATCCAGGAATGGTTAGTTTGATGGCCTCCTACTTTCAGGAAGATCAAGATATTGGTCATTATGCTGCCCTTGAAAGTGTCTTACTTAATCCAAAGTAGCCTCAACACATTGCAAAATGTTGTCATAAAGCCCACCGGGCTTTGTCGTTCCAAAGTTGAACTTCCAATTTAAAGATGGCGGTTTGAAGTCAGAATATCTTCTTGTCTTCTTGGGAATCACCAGAAAGCCACAGGAAGAATGAAAGAACAAAGAGGCAAGCCCCATTTGTTGTGAAACCAGGCACGAGAAAACTTTACGCCACCAGATAGACGGAGAGGCAGAGACAAGTAGGAATATGTGGTCATAAACAAAGGACCGTGAAAATGAAAAAGCCAAAGAAAAGGAGAGGGTCACCACTTCAATTTTTACTAGGTTGAAAACAAGATAGAATTTTGGGGCAATTCCTGGCTCAGTCAGCAGAGCATAAGATTTTTGATCTCAGGGGTGTGATTTCGAGCCCCACCTGGGGTGTTGAGATTATTTAAAAATAAATTCATAAAAAAATAGAATCTGGGGGCAAGAAGCACTAACTGAGAAGGAGACAGACAATCTGAACAGAAAATTCAGTAGTTTTAATATTTATGCACCAAAAAACATAGAACAAATATTCATACAACATTAACCGTAGTCCAAATCTCTCAAGAACTTCATGGGTTTTTTAAATATTTGATCCCCATCTGCATGGACAGTCACACTCGGGCCTCTTTTTCAGATCTGCTTCTCTCCCTAGAGTTAATTGTACATATTCTGGGAAAGCAAAGACCATATCCATAGACTTTAGGAGCCATTTTATGCAGATGATCTCCCGCGGCCCCAAGGATTCCGACATATAATGCCTTATCATTTTTTCTAGATATTCTAAAATTTGGTTTTGATTCCAAATCTTTAAGCTACAAGTTCTTTAAGGGAACTTTTAAACCTCCAATTGATAGAGGATTTTTCATTTTACTCGTTATTTTAATTATGTACTAGCACTATTACATTGGGATAAGTGTATGTTTCTGCATTCTGTGTTCGTTATAGAATTTAATGAATTGTCAAAAGGTGCTGCCAGCCAGGATTAAAAGACTATAACCATTTAAGATATAAGACTTTGTTTTCTCCAATTCTCTACTGCAGGAAACAGACTGAGATAGCATATTCTTCAATGACTACTTCAGAAGTGGCTAAGGAATATGATGATAAAGAAAGAACCTTCCAGAGAGCAGTCAAGAGCCATAGGGAACAATGAAATAGGGACCTATTCCCAAGGAATAATATGCAGGCTAATAGAGAAAAATTCTCTACCCCCAAGATAAGGGGGTTAGGCAATATTGCCCATAGGATTTGAGTTATTGCTATAAACCAGTGACAGTCCCATACCTCTTCTATGTTTTTTAAGTTTTTTAATGTTTTATTTATTTTTGAGAGAGAGAGACCTCACGCACATAAGAGAGCAGGGGAGGGGCAGAGAGAGAGGGAGACATAGAATCTAAAGCAGGCTCCAGGTTCTGAGCTGTCAGCACTGAGCCTGACACAGGGCTTGAACTCACAACTGTGAGATCATGACCTGAGCCGAAGTCTGACACTTAACTGAGTCCCCCAGGCGCCCCCTGCACCTCGCCTTCACTCCGATTTCGAGTGGGCGTGCTTGTGAAAGTTAACTTGTCTCTGTTCCGACACTGCATGCCAGATGAGTAAGGGGAAATAACTGTCTTTAAATTTCTCTTGGTCAAGAGGAACCAAATTCAAAACGAATATAAATGAAATCCCGGACAGGACAAATGGATGAGACTGTGGCATGTCTTGTATAAGAGAAAGTGTATTTTGCATGTGAGAGGGATGTACAGAATAGATAAAAGAGCAGACTGTGGTAGAATAAAGTACTGTCCCCCCTTCTTATGCCCACTCAGTAGTAGAATTATATAGGCACTTCCTTGGCCCTGTGACTTTATAGTAACATCAACTACCATAGGCAGAGGAGGTTTTTCCGCATCACGTGGGTTTGGCCATGTGACGTGTGTCGGTTGATGAAAGGTGAGTTTAAATGACAGCATACAAGTATCCTGCTGAATGCCTCAGAGGCATCATGTGTTTCCATGGGTCCTCTTGGGCTCCTCTCATTTATCTTGTACACAATGACCCCTAGGAAGCCACCCGATCAGAGAGGATGAAAGACACTTGGAGCAGAACTGAACCAAAACTGCAGCCTGGAGCCTGGAGCCTGGTTAGCCTAAGGTCCAGCCTAGCTTACCTGGCCTGCACATCACGAGCAGAACATTGGCATCGTTGTTTTACAGAAATGGGATTTGAAGGGATTTGTTCCACAGCAACCAGCCATGGGAAAAGTGGAAGAAGCCACAAACACATAAACCTTTTGTAAAAGAACAAAAACGGTAATGATAGAAAATTATAATAATTGCATACACTTTGTTGCCCAATTAATGCACAAATAAATTTGCAGAGTGAAATTCGAAGTTAGATAAAACACATAATTTTCTACAAAAGTACATTTACCTAAATCAGCTCTAGGCAAGACAGTCTTAGCAGATCAGTTTTACAGAAGAAATAGAAAAAATCGTCACACAGCACTCTCTCACCAGCTTCCCATTAAAAAAATAATGGGCTCGGATGGTTTCACAGGGGAATTCTACATCATTAAATAACATACTTCCAACATTATTTGAACTGTTTTAGAGCATGAGAAAGGAAGAAAAACTTCTAGATACTCTTTAATAAAGTAATATGGATACCAAAATCTAGCAAAGATTTAATACGAAAAGTCAAGTACAGATCAAACCGATATATGAATATTAATCTAAAATTCTATAAAATGCTAGTAAAAAATATACATTTATAATCAGTTAATGCATCTGACCTAGCAGAATTTATTCCAGAAGTGTAAAATGTATCAATACAGAAGAAATTTATTAACATGTTTCACCATATCATATCCTAAGAATGAAAATTATATTATCATTTCCATGAGAGGTGCCAGTAATGTGTTTGATAAATTTAATATCCATTCTTAGTCAAGATTCTTAAACAGAAATAGATGAATATTCCCTTAACATGATTAAATAAATCTGTCTTGATCTAGAGCTAGCCTTCCACTTAATGAAGAAACATTCTCAAAGTCAGGAGTAAGGCATAAGACTAGGATGTCCATGATCACTGTCTTTTGTTATTATTCTTACAAGTAGGACATATATGAACATCCTTATGCATGTGTCATGGTGGCCATTAACATGAGTTGGTTGCATTTGGGTACATACCTGTGACTTGGGTTTCTAAATCAGAGTACATGAAGTTTCAATTTTACAAGACTATGAAAAATAATTTTGCAAAGGGATTACACCAGCCCCACCACCACCAGCAGCATATGGGAGACCTTACTGACCCATGTTCTCCCATCTATTTGGTATTGTCAAACTTCTTTTTTTTTTTAATGTTTTTTATTTATTTTTGAGAAACAGACAGCGTGAGCAGGGGAGGGTCAGAAAGAGAGGGAGCTACAGAATCTGAAGCAGGCTCCAGGCTCTGAGCTGTCAGCATAGAGCCCGACGCGAGGCTCGAACCCACAAACTGTGAGATCATGACCTGAGTCGAAGCCAGATGCTTAACTGACTGAGCCACCCAGGGGCCCCTCAAACTTCTTAATGTTAGTGTAGGCTGCAGGTATTTCATTCCAGAAGAAATAGCATTAATTAGACACTATGTGTCAGGCAGTTTCACATGGACTATCTCATTTTAACCCTGTATTATTAGGATCTTCATTTCACAGATGAATTGTCCAAAACCACAACGCTTTCCCAACTGGTAGCCCTTCCTCCCAATCCAGTAGAGAAATAACACCAAGCGGCACGGAGCAGGCCACCGGAATGCAGAGGGGAGTAAACAGATCCTCCCACTGTGGCCCCAGGACACACACAAATGATGTGCTTAGCAGCCTCCAGAATACTTAGAGCAGAGACAGCATTTAGGTAGTCAGGGAAGAATCCAGAATGAGGAGGCCAAAAGGCCCAAGGTGGGATCTATGTCCTCCTTGGCCTACCATGTCCTATGTCTTCACTTCCTTCCTGTAACAAATATTTACAAAGCACCTACTGTGTGCCAGGCACCGTGCAAGCCAGTGGAGTTCCATTAATAAAGGAAGAAAACATGGACCTTACCTTCAAGAAGCTGATGGACTACTGAGGGAAAAGATTTTGATCAAATATGGCACAACCATACAATACAAGTTGAAATAAACACTGGAAAGAAAAAGTTGTGTGTGATACAAGTGCCTAACAAAGGTTTTTAGGCTAGTTAAGAGGAACACCATGACTTTGCACCACTCCAGGGGCACTGTCCACATAAGATGGAATTGTGCAACATGGCAGCCCAGTCAGACAAGGCTTGAGTAAGGGATACTTGATTTCTGAGCCAAAGGATACACTGGGGTTGACTGGGATCAGCGCAATGACCTGAGGGGTAGCTCATCCTAGGCCCAGAGAATGTTATGTGCGTGACCTTGAGGCAAAAGGAGGTTGGCATATTCACAGATCTGAGGGGAAGCCATATGACTGCAGTACAAATTGAACATAGTGTCTCATTTCTCCCCAAGCCAGGCACCTCTCTGTCCCCAGCACACCCTGACCACTGGCCTTGATTTCTTTGCTCTCATATATTTTACGATCCTCTTCCTTCTTCTATAAAATTTAGTTCACAAATCAGAATGGATCATAACCCTTGATGCAAAACCAACAACTATAAAAATCCAAAGAAAAAAAATTAGGAAAAAGACTTTGTGACTTCGGGTTAGCCAAAGATTTTTTGGACATGACACCACAAGCATGATCAATAAGATAAAAACTTCATAAAGGAGACTTCATCGAAATTCAAAAACCTTTGTTCTTCAGAAGACACTACTGAAAGAATGAAAAGCTTAGCCACAGATTGGGAGAAAATATAAGCAGATTATGAGGCTGATGAAGGGCTTGAATCCAGAATAATAAAGGACTCTCAGAAGTCAACAATAAAACAAACAACCTGATAAAAAGTGGACAAAGCAGTTGAACAGACATGTCACCAAAGAAGATATTTAGATAGTAAATAAAGGTGAAAAGAAAGTGCTCAACACCACTGATCATTAGCAAATTAAAACCAGAATGAGATACCGCTACACACATACTAGAATGATTAATATTGAAAAGACAGGCCATAGCGAATTTGGTGTGGATGCAGAACAGGTGAATTCGCACACAGTGCCGGTGGTGATGTAAAATAATACAACCATTTTAGAAATGGGACATTGTGGAAAATAGTTTGACATATGATCATATGTCCCAGCTGATCGTATGACCCATCCATTTGCACTGCTAGGTAGTTACCTGAGAGCAACAGAGGCCTATGTCCAACAAAGGCTTGTGCATGAATGTTCCTAGCATCGTTATTTGTGACAACCCAAAACTGGAAGCAATCCAAATGTCCATCAACAGACAGATGAATAAACTACTTGTGTAATATCCATATAATGGGTTATTTCTCAACAATTAAAAAAAATGAGAGAACTGCGGACACATGCAACAGTTTGGGGGAATTTCAAAATAATTGTATTATGTAGAAGTCAGATAAAAATGTCTAGCAGATGCAAACTCCAGTGACAGTAAGCAGAGCGGTGACTGCCTGAAGGTGGAAAGGTGTGAGAGAGAGGAACCACAGAAGAGCCTAAGAAAACTAGGGGGGGTGACGAACATGTGCATTATCTTGACTTGGTGGTGATCTCATGGGTCTGTGCTTCTGCCAAAATAGATCAAATTTTACAATTTAAATACGTATAGTTTTGCATTCCAAACCTACCTCAAAAAAACTTAAAAAATAAAACGTATTTTCACAATGCACCTCGTCACAAATCTCCTGAGAGATCTCCGATGCCCAGCCACCATTTTGCTCATCTCCCTTGACACAAGTGACTACTCAACACTTCTACTATTTATTTGATTTTTTACATTCATCGGGTTGTTGACTAATCTTTGATTAGGTATGTTTCTGGGTTACCACCCCATGAACAGAATCAGGACCCCTGTTCCTTCTTCAGCTCCTAGAACTGTTCTAAGTGTGTAGCAGACCCTCGGTAAAGGTTATGTTGAAAGATTTACACAGTGTCTCTAGAGAAAAACATTTTGTGTTGCTTTTCCAAAGACAAATTACGGGACTTCTTCCAACACTCGATCGAGGTGATAGAAACAAATTCCTAATTCATACTTAAGCGGCACATTGCCAAACACAGCAATTTCCAATGTGAAAGATACTTACTAATCTAAAAGCCACAATAAATCATGTGTGACAAAACCAGCGTGTTTGGCCAAGGATCAGAGGAATTCTCATCATAACCCACACAATTAACCAATGCTGCCAAAGTAAATGTCTCAAAAGGAGCTACTTTGTAACTGTTCTTATTTGTTCGTTCATTTATTTACACCTCACTCATAACAAAATGTGTATGAGCAGAATAAAGTGAAAAATGGTATGAAAAGTTTGTGTTCCAGATTAATTTGGCATCTGAGCTTCTGAGAACCCAAGTTTTGTACCAAGGCTTTTATTTCATCCTATCCAATATCACTAAGTAATTACCACTGCGTAAGACACCAGCATAGGGAGGGCGGTGCTGTGCAGCAAATTCTGTATTTCTAGTTGAAACCTGGATATTAGCTGCTAAAGCCACCACTCCCCCTCCGGTCTTTAGAGAACGCTGCCATGAACCCTCATTCCTGGTTAACGCTTAATGCTTTTGCCAAGGTTTTAGCAGATTTCAGAGGACCCTGCATTCTCAGATCCACCGCTGGTCTAAGGGCTCTTCGTTCGTGGGTTAATTCCATCTTGGAATGTCTTGACTTCTCACTCACGCTCTCTCTCTCTCACACCACAAAGAACCAGCCATGCAATGCGGCTCTTAGTTCGTTTTCAGCAAAGTTACTACCCCCACCGAGCATCTGCATGCATGCGTTGGGTTTAACGAAGCTTTAAGAAGGCTCAGCAATGCATGTCAACAGTGCAGACAACTTCAAGTAGAGCAGCGGACGACCGTGTCCTTACGTGCTTGGACTGCTCCGCTGCTAGGGATTCTCTTCCACTTTCGGCCACTTCGAAACCCACTCTCGGAGATCTAACTGGCTTCGCACTTCCCCTTGACCCTCTCACCACTCTTCCCCATCAGTCCTTCCTCTCCCAGTCTTCTCCCTCTGCGAGGCAGAACAATAAACCTTTCCACCTGCACTCCCACACATCCTCACCCATCTTAGCCTCGCCAGGCTCAGGCAGGCCCTCCACAGCACATTTCCTTCACAGTAAAAACGACAACCCCTTTTCAAAATGCAGTCACATTACTAAAGAGCAGTATCTGTTTGCCATCCTATTTTCCAGGCTTTGATTTCAACCCAAAAACCCACTGAGTGCCTTGGAGGCCACCCTGATGCGCCATACAGTACAGTACAACCTTTCGGACGCCAAGCCTCAAATGTGTTTTTTCTCCCCATGAAGCTTTCCTGGCTAGCCGGGTAGTCACTGCTTCCTTCCACATTTCCGCAGGATTTATGCTGTTTATGGGGTTTATGGGGTCTTCCTCTCTCGCACAGTCTGAGGTAGGGAATCCTGTCTTATCCATATCTGGAGCTACACCAGCACCCATCAAGAGGAGGCATTCCATAAACGTTTGTCAAATCAATCATTCAGCATGAATTGTCTGTTAAGAATGAGCTGCAAATCAGACCTTTAGTCCCAGACAGGCAAGTGTGCACAACCCCTACAAAAGGGAGGCTGTAATGCCAGAAGTTAGAAACGGCCTTTCGAACCCACACACACAACAAAACCAGGGAGCTTTTCGTTGCGGACAGGTACACGTGTACCTCCGACCGTTCAGCGCATGCTAAAGCGGGCTTCCTCCCAAGCCCGGCTCTCCACTCTCATAACTCGTGCTCTGGCTGCGCTGCCTCTGGAGTTCAGAGGCCCCACTTCACGGGATGTGACTCACGCTCACCATGCAACAAATGAATTCCATTTTGAGATCATTTGGAGGCACCAGACAGAAGACTATAAACCAATCCCTACAACAAAAGACGGTTCCTCAGCAAAGCGCTTTCGCCCACCTTCTCTCTCAGCTGGTTCTCCCAAGCACAACCAGGAGCAAACTGGAAGCTCACCGAAAATAACAGCCATGTCTAGCTTTCCTTTGTACAACATCTTACACAACCTTGAGCTTAGTAGGTATTCACGACGTCCTGAAGTGCATGGAAAGAGCTATGAAGTAGATTCGGCACAGCAGTGACTTTCCCCAAATATGTATTTGTATATGCATGCACGGCCGTGCCCATGTCTGTGTATACATGCACACACACGCACGCAAACACATATATATAAGAGAGTGTGCCTGCATGACGGGCAGCAGGGAGCAGTGGGCGCCGATTGCTGATCGCCCCGTAGACTCCACAGTGTGCCATCTGTTTCTTCACGGAGTCCATCAACATCTATAAAGTTACAACATGCCAGGGAGAACCCTTACGATGGGAAGAAAAGATTTCTTGTCTCTTTACAGCCGTCTCTGGTTTTTCTCTCTGTTGGAGCAGAGAAGAGGAAGAAGCCGTGGAAACATAAGGCAGTCTCACTTTCTAGGCGCGGGGCCGTTGGAGAATATGGATGGTGTTGCTCACGGGCAGGAGGCGGCGCGCCTGGGGGGCTGTCGTTAAGCATCTGACTTGGTTCAGGTCATGATCTCACGGTTCGTGGGTCTGAGTGTCCCATCGGGCTCTGTGCTGATGGTGTGGAGCCTGCGTGGGATTCTCTCTCTCCCTCCCTCGCTCTCTGCCCCTCCCCCACTCACTTTCCATCTCTCAAAATAAATAAATAAACATTTTTTTAAGTAAATAAGTAAAGGGCAGTAGGAATAAACCCCAGGCGGCCTCCAACAATGAAAAAGTGCCCAAATGTACTGAAAGACTGAACAGACATCGAATCCACACGCTTTGGAAAAAGCTATCAGACACCTGAACTCGGTCTGAGGAAAATTAACCCACAAAAGCATGTCCAGTGCCTGCCTTACAAGGAAGGAATGCAAACCACCACACACGCACGGTGTGGATGCCATCAGTGGACAGTGATCAACATATATCTGAGATGGAGGTATTTATCAATCAAAACACCCACACCCACGCTGTTTCTGAGCTGAAAAGACCTTAAGTATCCTCTGTCCCAACACTTCTCGAAGTTTCATGTATCACAGCACATGTAGGAAATGACAATACTTGGAAAGCATTCTGCGGAGATGGAGGCTGCTTAGGGCAGGAGGCTACTGGCTAGAGGCCCAGCCAGCCTCCCTGAGGGCCGAGGGAATCAGCATCTTGGGACCGTAGCTGGGAAGGCCCCTATTCGGCCCGTCTCCGAACTTCACAGGTGAGGAAAGGAGATCCTTACCAAGGTCACCGGGCTGGAGACTCACAGCCGAGCCGGGGGCAGGACTTCAAGTGTCTCTTCCTACTTCTCCAGGCTTCCCAAAGTATGGCCACCTGGGAACTCTCAGACCCCACCCTGGACCTACCAGATCAGACTCGGGAGGAGAGAGGCCAGGCACCCCTGCTCTGACAAGCCTTCCAGGCGGTTCTGATGCTCGCCTACGTGTGAGAAACAGGATGGGAGTCTATACGCATCCTGTTTCCGTTAGCGACCAGGTTAACATTCAGGTTGTCCAACTCGGGGAGGCAAAGGGTTTTCTGGAAAGGACTTGACACTAAATATTTTAGGCTTTGCGGGCCATTCACGCTCGCTCACAGCTCTTTAACTCTGCCACTCTAGTACAGAAGCGGTTATAGGCCATACATCAGTGATCAAGCAAGGCTGTTTCCTAAGAAAATGGTGTTTATAAAAAAGGGGCAGTAGGGTGGATGTGGCCCATGCACCGCAGTTTGCAAACCCTGGTAACTGACGATTAGAATAGATTCTTTAACCTCGTAACTTAAAGTCTTAGTCATTGTGATTAATAAAATCTCATAGCAACTTACGGCCTCTGTCAATGTTGGTGTCAATATCTGTCTTTTCCCATTCAATTAACATGTGCTAAATGCCTCCGAATGCCACATGCAGGGCATACAGGGATGCAAAGATCCAATCCATGCCCTCAAGCATTAGAATTTCATGCCATAGGGAAGCAAGAAGTCAAATAAAATTACATGTGTTTTGAATGTGGTCCTGTTGAAGAAAAAAACACAAATATATGGATTTTGCTGCTAACTATGCTAAGATTTTCCATGTATGAATGGACAAAAAGTATGATCACGCATACTCCAAATTTTAAGCTAGCAGGGATGGTAACTGTGCTGGCAACCACTGTTTTATTATCCCCACAGATTCTGTGGATTGCAAGTTCAGACAGGGAAAATTGAGAATTTTGTGCACCTGCTCCACAAAGACTGAAGGCTTTACAGAGAAGACATGTGTGGACAGGGGATAGGATCTTCTGGAGCCTTCTTCATTCACATGTCCGGTGCCTGGGCTGACATGATTTCAAAACCTAACGAAACTGGGATTGCTGGTTAGATTCCCCTGCACTTGGCCTCTTGACACGTCCTGGGCACCTCACAGCATGGTGGCCTCTGAGCAGTCAGACCTTTCACGCGGCAGCTCAGGACTCCAAGACCATGCGGTCCAATGGCCAAAGCAAAAGCAGCATGGCCTCTCAGGGCCACACTTTAGAAGCCACATTACATCATGTGGACCATACTCTCCTGACAAGGTAACACAAGTCTGCCTGGATTCAAGAGGTGGTGGCATATACACTACTCCTTGAAGGCAAGACAGTCAAAGGGCTTTCATCATGTGCTAAATTAAAAGCAACTCTAAAATGGAAGAACGGGTCTAGAATTCATTTGATTTGGTGTAGTCATTAAATACTGACCCTCCAAAAGAGGAATTTAGGCAACATTTCCATCTGTCCATAGAACAAAAGGGCTGTAGATGTTGCGTAGAACTGAATGGCATGTGGAGTATAGGCTCATCCATTATCAATGTCAGCAGCTGGCAATCATCAATGGAGAGACCGACGTCCACAGCACTTTACCAAAATGCCAGAAATCTCACTTATCAGGGAATAAGGATAGAATTTAAAGGATTTATTTGTGGATTTTCATGGGCATATCTTTTCTAAAACACAAGTAAACTTGGGTCATCTCGGTGGCTCAGTCAGTTAAGCATCTGACTCTTGGTTTTGGCTTAGGCCACAATCTCACAGTTGGTGAGTTCGAGCCCCGCATCGGGCTCCGCGTTGACAATGTGGAGCCTACTTGTGATCCTTTCCCTATCTCTGCCCCTCCCCAGCTTGCTTGCTCGCTCTCTTTCTCTCTCTCAAAATAAATAAATAAACTTAAAGAAAACAAACAAGTAAACTTGAATTCCCCTTCCCTTATGTCTGTTCTTCATTTAAAATTACTTATTTCACTGAGAATACAGCACTAATTTAGAGATAATTTTATAATCCTTTGACACAAAAAAGTCAATTACATGTTTTTCTCAGTGAGAAATGAATTGTTTGTATGCATTGTACATGTTTTTCATCATCTGCTTAAGAAGTCATTAGAACAATAAATTATTAGAATTGTCTTAAATCCTTCCAACCAAAGAATTGGTTTTGAAAAAAGTTTAACCTATACGAATGTGGTTTTTTCCCCTAATTTGTCTGATTTTTCTAAAAACATGGAATAGTTTTTGTGGTAAAAAGAAAAGTGAAAATTTTCAATCTAGTACAATAAAGTAAGAGGGTAAAGGTAATGCTAATATCTTCCTTTTTAAAAACAGAGCTCTGTTGGGGGACGTGGGTGGCTCAGTGAAGTGTCTGACTCTTGATTTTGGTTCAGTCAGGATCTCACAGTTTGTGGGTTCGAGCCCCGCATTGGGTTCTACACTAACAGCACAAAGCCTGCTTGGGATAATCTCTCTCTCGCCACCTGCTCTTTCCAAGCTCATTCTCCCCCTCCCCCCCCCCACTCTCCCTCTCTCTCAGAATCAGCAAATAAACTTTAGTGTGGGGGCGGGGGTATGTGTGTGTATGTGTGTGTGTACAGAGAGAGAGAGAAAGAGAGGAGAAGCTTAATCTGGAATCATGGCGGTGTGGTTCATCATGGCCTCCTAGGTCTTTATGGCTGTCAAAGGGTCCTCAGGAATTACCTAGTCCAACTCTGTCATTTTGCACATGACTAGACTAAGGCTCAAAGATGCCAAGAGTGGTAGAGACAGCTTCTGTTCACCAAATATTCCAAATGCTCTCCTACATTTCCCAGTCTCTCCTGAGGTTAGGCTGTGGCCATGTCACTGGTTCTGGCCCATGCACTGCGGGCAGAAGACACATGCCACATCCCAGCTAAACTAGTGAAGAGTTGATGCACCCTGCTATCTCCCTTTCCCCTGGTGACCCCCATGTTGAGATGCAGAATCCATAAAAGCTGCCCGGACCTCTGAATCATCCTGGGGGGAAAGCTGCACTGAAGAGTTACCGAATGCTCATCAGACTTTGCATACGCAAGAGGCTAACCTTCATGGTGTGTAGCCATGGAAATGTCAGGATTTATTTGTTCCTGCAGCGCAGTCTACCTCATCTAACTGATGCGCCAAGCAACTTGCTCAAGTTCAGCCAGCAGGTCAGTGATGAAACTAGAATGGGAACCCAAGTCTCCTGACTCACCTGTCCAGGGCCACACCTTAAAACCACAGGATCATCAGTGAGGCACTACCACACCAAGTCATTAGACCAAGGGACCCACGAGCTGAAAGCAGAGACAAAATGTGGACTGGGCTGACTAAACAATGGCACCCATGGACTGAGGTCCAGAACCAGACAGGGTATGGTCAGGAAGGATGGTTCAGCCTTCAGTATGGGACCAGAGAGGCTGAACCCCAGCTGCGAGGACAGACGCTCAGGACTGTCCCAATGGACCCTCTGTACCTACTCCTCGAGATGATGACAGCGGTTCCTAGACTCTGTAGCCCAGTTAGGAAACTAATACCCAAAAGGAAGTGTTTTCACATTCCTTGATGTGTACCACAGCCATTAAACACAAACAGGAGTGTATGCCTCAGACTCAGATTAACTTAACATGATGTACAATTTTTAAAAACAACAAATTGGAAAAAAAATAGATTTGGGTTGCTAGGCAACATCAGTACAAAGCTCTTTCCTTCTCTTCGAGAGCATTCTCTCCATCTTCATGGACAAAAGTCAGAAAGTACTTAGTGACAGGCCTGTATTTGGTTGTGACATCAGACACCAAATTGAACTTTTCCTGGAAACAACATCCTGCATTGTATCAAGCACTTCAGGGTCCCGAAATACTGCCCTCTGTGCACAGGACGATGTTTCCTATTCTGAAATCCTCATTTTTCTCTGTACAAACAGGTTACAGGCTGTCTTTTGTCAGTAACTGAAACAGAAGTAGAGATTTTGCAAAATCATGGGTGTCTGTTCTCTCTCAAGGACAGGAGAGGGTTACTGTGACCCATCCTGTGTGACACAATTCTCTGTCTACAGGTCCGAGATCTTAAGCCTAAAGGAAGTCCCTTTCTCGCCTTGTCTCCTCCTGAGAAATGGAGGCTTTACTCCTTCACCAGCCTTTCAGATGCCCACACTCACTCCAATGTGAACCCGAAGTAAATCTAGCAAGAAGCATGGAGACAGCAGCTCTGGAACAGTCTAGAATACCTGCCACTGGCCCACTGGGTTACACAGCCTCTTGCTGTGTAATTCTTTCTCCTAGGCCCTCCTCTCCCTGTTTCCACTTTGTCTGGCTTCATCCTCTGACCTGACATTTACCTCGGCACCCTTCGGCCAACCTCTGTTCTAGACCCAGTTCCCAGGATGAAGCTTACGGAGATCCTTAGAATTCATTTTTTTATCAGCCCCAAGCTCCCAACAAAAGGGCAACCTCCCAGGCAGAGAAGGAAGTGAAAACTCACCTTAAGAAGTATCTTCCAAAATGCAGCTGCCCTACAGATGCCTCTTGACCGGAAAGTAACCAGGAAGTAGGGTGGTCTCCCTAGCATTTCCGTCGGGGGTAATGAGAGGTTCTGAAGCACCCATTCTTGTGTAAAATGCTGTCAGATCTGTGAAGAACATAAAAGAAGAAACATAACAGTTCTGGAGGAAATAAGACTAATGCAGAAGAGGGCAGCCCAGGCTATTCGTTTCTCCTAATTTTGCCTTTATGAAAATATTATGAGAGATAAGGCAGCCAGGGAGGGAGGCAGAAGACCATATTAGAGATGCCAGTGGGCCACTTGGCATTACCAGATACCAGATCCCCAGCGACCGACCCTCTTCTTGACCACAAGGAGGAGCAAAGGCACTTACACAAGGGCTCCAGAACATTGTCCAAGGTACCTGGCAGAAACTAGGACCTGTTGGGGCGCCTGGGTGGCTCAGTCGGTTAAGCATCCGGCTTCGGCTCAGGTCATGATCTCAGGGTTCATGGGTTCAAGCCCCACGTCGGGCTCTGTGCTGACAGCTCAGAGCCTGGAGCCTGCTTCAGATTCTGTGTCTCCCTCTCTCTGACCCTCCCCTGCTCATGCTGTCTCTCTCTGTCTCTCAAAATAAATAAAGGGAAAAAAAAAGAAAGAAACTGGGACCTGTCTATCCTGCCCCGCAGCACGCCTCTGTGTCGTCCCTTCCGGTCCTGTTGCAGCGTGTCTTTCAGGATTAGGTTTGCTCTCACTACTCTCATCCCTGGACAGTTTTCCTGCCTTACTGCCCACACCTGATTCCCACCTTCCCAATCTCCTCTCCTTCACCTCATTTACCTCCTACAGCTGGTTGGCCCATATCAGGTTCTTGAATTCAGCACATTCCCTCCCTCCTGTCTTCCCTCCCCAAAACATTTGTTAGGCACCATGCTGGGAAGCACGGGGAACATGAAGACAGAAAAAAAACCATTGCTCCTGTCCTTAGGGGGCTTATCATCCAAAATAGGCAACAGCACATAAACTTGTAAATCCCGCTGTGGCTAACAGATTAAACACCTGCCCAACTGAGTTCTCTGGGATGGGCACTATATGAATGGCAACAGGTAAGTTTCTTCAGTTCATCCCAGTTCATTCCAGGTGAATCTGGTGTAAACTAACCACCCAGTACACAAAAGTCCTCCCACCAAGCAAGTTCAGTTACTACAACATCCTTCAGGGCAAGAATAATGCTTGAACTTCTTTCCTGAATCCAATATTCTTACAAGACCAGTGCTCTAACCCCTGAACTATGGAGCCTGAATCCAGTATTCTTAGCACAGGGCATTTCTAGGCACAGAAAACTTGCTCATTAAAGATTGAAGGGTGGGGGCGCCTGGGTGGCTTAGTTGGTTAAGTGCCAACTTTGGCTCAGGTCATGATCTCACAGTTCGTGAGTTCCAGCCCCACATTGGGCTCTGTGCTGACAGCTCAGAACCTGGAGCCTGCTTTGGATTCTGTATGTCTCTCTCTCTCTCTCTGCCCTTACTCTGCTCATGCTCGC
>NC_043703.1:12621939-12646190 GCF_006229205.1 Suricata suricatta | reverse complement strand
ATTGCCATGTGCCCTACTTCCCTGTTATTTCTTGTGGGAAGCAAATACCCTGAGAACATTCCCATCATGTCCCCACACCATCCTGAAGCAGGACCATCATCCTAGGCAGAAACAAAGCCAGAGTCCAGGGAAGGAGCTGTGTCTTCATCTTAGAACTGCCCAAATGTGTGTGCCTCTGAACTACCTTGCTTTCCATTTCTAGGTGAGTATTCTTGTTACCACAGAACAAAGATCTTTGTGAGGTCAAGTCACACTGCTTCCTTGGCTTCCTCTCCCTCACTTTGGCTTACCACATGTCCCTGAAAATAATTAAATTGGTCTACCAGGATTTATACACTATTCGGTCTCCCACTATTGCTCCAGAATCTGTTCTTCTTAAAGGTCTCGCAGACATATACAATTTTCTTCAAAAACTCTTCAAGTATGGAAGCCCATCTTTTAGGATCTTCTCATCTGTGCCGAAATCGTGCAGAAATGAGGGTTCTAGGTCATCAACTTATTAGAAGTTCATAGCATGAAGACAGCGTCCGCACTGCCCAGAATGGTGATCAATGTAAGGCATGAGAATTCACTGGATATGGAGGAGAGGGTTTAGTTGTGGAATGCAAGCTTTTCATTGTAAAGTAGAGAACTAGATAACTACTTTAGAAAAATCTGTTCTATTAAAACAAGCCCCATTCCAAGGGCAAGACTCTCCTGAGCCAGTCAAGCAGATGGCGTAGATGTTTCTAGTAGTCTAATGGGCCACACAATGAAGACCAACGACATAGACACTGCTCAAGGAAGAGCAGCAGCCCTTCTATTTTGGGAATCCTGGAAATAAGTCACAGTTTCCTATGACTTATCCCATCTAATGGGATGCTTTCTTGGGACTTCTAAATATTTCAATGAGCATTTTCAGCAGGAATAAAGTACTTTTGTATGGCTCCTTTTTTTTTTTTTTTTTGGCAATGGCTGGTGGTATAAAAAACTCCTCCTTGAAGACTCCAGAGTTTCTTAGTTTGTTTTGTGATTAGTCTTTAGATTCCTTAAAAATTGGTCTATATTTACAGCTCACTTCAAAACATTTTTTAATTTTTTCATATTTTTCATTCTTTTAAATTTTTTTATGTTTTTTATTTATTTTTGAGAGACAGAGTGAGCACAGGAGGGTCAGAGAGAGAGGGAGACATAGAATCTGAAGCAGGCTCCAGGCTCTGAGCTAGCTGTCAGCACAGAGCCCAATGTGGGGCTCGAACCCACAAACCATGAGATCATGACCTGAGCCAAAGCCAGACGCTTAACTGACTGAGCCACCCAGGCGCCCCTCATTTATTTTTTTAATGTACATCCAAGTTAGTTAGCCTATCATGCAACAATGATTTCAGGAGTAGATTCCTTAATGCCCCTCACCCATTTAGCCCATCCACCCTCCCAGAACCCCTCCAGTAACCCTCTGTTTGTTCTCCATACTTAAGAGTCTCTTATGTTCTTGTCCTCCTCCCTGTTTTTATATTATTTTTGAAATTATTGGAATCCTAGAGTCCTAATATTTTCCTTATGAACTGCTTTAAAATATATTATCTAAGCAACAAAAAAAATTCTGTATCCAGCAAGTGTTTACAGAGAACTTGCCTTATACCAACATTCTAAGATTAGTTTGGGGGGGAAATACAAAAGAATCATATGACTGTCCCTGACAAGATTACTGCCGATCTGAGAAATAAAATCAACCAATGAGCTCATTTAAGCCATGCCTCTGTCCTGGCTACAGCAGGAGGTGAGGATAGACAGTACACTGAAAGCCAGACAGGGCTTGGAATGGGCAATGCATTTCCCTGTTTCAAGGGCTTTGTTTTTGTACTTCATTACACCAAAGGGAGCTGGTCCAGCCTCAGATCAAGTTCAAAGGCCCCTCCTCAGTGAATCTTTTATCAGTTCCTTTGGTCCAACTGCTGTGTACACTTTGCTTATAATTCTGTTGAAATCGTCATTTAATTCTGTTTTAATTTATAATTAACTAGTAAATACCTATCTCCCCTTATAAGCTGCTTCCAGGAATAGATCAAGAATTTACCTTTGGATTCTTCCCAGAATCAGCATCATATTTTTTTTAATATTTTTTATTTTTATTTTTGAGAGACAGAGAGAGACAGTGCGAGCAGGAAAGGGTCTGAGAGAGATGGAGACACAGAATCTGAAGCAGGCTCCAGGCTCTGAGCTGTCAGCACAGAGCCCGACGTGGGGCTCGAACTCACAAACTGTGAGATTATGACCTGAGCCAAAGCCGGACGCTCAACCGACTGAGCCGCCCAGGCGCCCCAGCACCCTATTTTTTAAAAATACAGTGTCAGTGTTCAATAAACATTTCTTGAATGTATTTACTTTTGCCATGATAGAGAAGTTATACTTTCATATAATAATTCATGTATTAAGCAACTGACTTCAGCTTAGGTCACGATCTCGTGCTTTGCTAGTTTGAGCCCCATATTGGGCTCTTCTGCTGTCACCATAGAGCCCACCTTGGAAACTCTGTCCCTCTCTCTCTGCCCCTCCCCTGCCTGTGCTCTCTCTCTCTCTCTCAAAAATAAAACAAACATTAAAAACATTTTTAAAGGATAATTCACTTGCTGTTTTCATACTAGTGTAGTATTGTCTATGGGTGGTTTCCAGTTTAACTAAGATGTATGAAATTCTAACAGGCCATTCACCATTTAGTTACACATATTCATATTTTTGATAATGTATTTCTTCTCTCTATTTTTATATATCAGATATATTCCCCATAAAGTAAAAATCAATTCAACCCCCAAAATTATAATATTATGACAATATCATGATACGGGTTTTTCCCCTTAACATTCACATATGGAGGTAAGGACCCAGTTTAAGTCCAGGGAAACTCTTAAATCATATAAAAACACATTTAGAATTTTTTAAAAGAAGTTCTTCCTTCCTTTCTCCCTCCTTCCTTCCCTCCTTCCTTCCTTTTGAGAGAGAGAGCACACGGAAACAGGAAAGGGGCAAAGGGAGAAGGAGAAAGAATCTCCAGCAAACTCCATGCCCATCATGGACCCCAATGCGGGGGTTTCCATCTCACAACCATGAGACCATGTTTCTGGACCAAAATCAAGAGTTGGACGTTGAACCCACTGAGCTACTTAGGTACTCCTCATTCTTTCTTAAGAGTGAGGATAATGTTACATTAATAATATCTAACATTTGGGGCACGTGGGTGGCTCAGTCAGTTGAGCATCCGACTTCAGCTCAGGTCATAATCTTAAGGTCCATGAGTTGGAGCCCCACGTCAGGCTCTGTGCTGACAGCTCAGAGCCTGGAGCCTGCTTCGGATTCTGTGTCTCCCTCTCTCTCTGCCCCTCCCCAGCTGGCACGCACTCTCTCTCTTTCTCTCTCTCTCTCTCTCTCAAAAATAAATAAATATAAAAAATATTTAAATAATAACATCTAACATAGATGCTGTACCTATTAGGTGCTACACACTGTGTGAAGCCTTCTATGTGAACTGTCTCATTAATTTCTCACAAATATCCAGCTTCCAGCAGGATATTTATTGTTGAAATCCTAGATGCTTTTCTCCCTATCCTTGTGAGTTTGTCTTTCTTTAAATCAGTGAGATTACTGAAGGGAAAAAATGTGAGGTTTGTGTTCAATCTGCCTTCTCAGCAGGTCCAGAATCCAATGTTTATTAAAGCAAAGGCACTGTAGGGACAGGGTCAGGAGAGAGGGTGCTGAGGTCAGACCGCCTGAGTTTGAATCACGATTCTAAACATTGTTAGCCGTCAAACCTCTAGTTACTAATTAAGAGAAGAAAGAATTTTCAAATAGCTATGATCACCTCAGACATAAGAGAAGTTTTGTCTCCATGAAACAAAAACAGAGTGCTGCTCTAAAAAATAAACAAGCAAATGAGTGAATATTGAAGAAACAAAGAAATGGTTCTTGAAAATTAAAAACATGGTAGCACAAATTAAAAACTTCATTAAAGGGGCGCCTGGGTGGCTCAGTCCGGCTTCAGCTCAGGTCATGATCTCACAGTTCGTGGGTTCAGGCCCCGCATCGGGCTCTGTGCTGACAGCTCAGACCCTGGAGCCTGCTTCAGATTCTGTGTCTCCCTCTCTCTCTGCCCCTCTCCCACTCACCCTCTGTTTCTCTCTGTCTCAATAACAAATAAAAACATAAAAAAATAAAATAAAATAAAAATGTAAAAAAAGAAAGTCTCCCGGAAAGAGAAGATGTAGAAAACGTGAAATAAAAGCAGGGAAATATTCCAAGTCCAGAAGTTGAACTTCAAGTAAGAAAATTCAGAAGGAGGGAGGACATGGATGGGAAGTAGACAACCAACAAAATAATGCAAGAAAACAACCAGAACTGAAGGGTGTGAGTTTTCAGAGTGCAGGGGGCCTTCACAAAAAAGCGGGGCCTCGCTGCAAAACCCGTGGCCTGAGTACCCCGGAGACACTCCCCCTCCAAGGAGTCCTGCTCTGGCATCCTGCCTCCTGAGGGGAAACGGCCGTGATAGGCTTCTGAGCAGAAAACACGCAGCAGCAAGCAGCTCGGAACATGTTTCTGCCAAAGATCCAATCCCAGCTCTAGGCTACCTCCGAGTCGGCTGCCCTAACTGTCCTGAGCCCCATGATCCTCAGAACGGACCCCAAGCCCTACCATGACTTCCCCAAAGGGGCTTTTCAAACTCTCTGAGCAGCAGAAAGAAGCCCAACTCTGAGCTCATCCTCTCCTGGGAGCCTTCATCTGGCAGCAAGAAGACTGCCCCTTCCTTCCAGCCAGCGGTGTGCTCACTTCTCAGTTTTCCCAAATCAGTGCATCACGGAGGATGCTCATTTGCATGATAATGCTGTAAGAGAAGCAAGATCATTATTTCTTGTTTTATTTTTATTTACTAATTTTTGAGAGAGAGACAGGAGCAGGGGAGAGGCAGAGAGAGAGACAGGAGCAGGGGAGAGGCAGAGAGAGAGACAGGAGCAGGGGAGAGGCAGAGAGAGAGGGAGAGAGAGAATCCCAAGCCAGCTCCATGCTCAGCACAGAGACCAATGTGCCCCCCTCCCCTTTCACAGCCATTGCCCCCAGTAAATCTGTTGCCTATCCACCCCTGTTTTAGCATCTGGTTCTCAGAGGACACAGAAATACAGTTAGCAGTATTTTTTTTAAACATTTATTTATTTTTGAGAGACAGAGAGAGAGAGACACATCATGAGCAGGGGAGGGACAGAGAGAGAGGGACACTCAGAATCAGAAGCAGGCTCCAGGCTCTGAGCTGTCAGCACAGAGCCGGACACGGGGCTCCAAAAGAACTGTGAGATCATAACCTGCGCCAAAATAGGACGCTCAACCAACTCAGCCGCCCAGGTGCCCCTACTTATCAGTATTTTTTAAATCTCCTGAAGTGATTGTGAAATCAGCCAGGTTTGAGAAGCACTGTCCAGGCGTGCTACCTACCAGCGCGTCTGCCCACAGTCCAGTGGCAAGACCAGCGTGCAAACTCCTAATTACAGCGCCACGTGGAAAACCAGCAATAAAGATAGGAGCCGAATGTTCTGAAAGTGCTGAGGAAGAGAGGCGGGTCTGCCCCGGCCATGTGGCAGTGCCGAGAGACAATAGTCTAGCTCTTGAGCTCTACGTAGAGAGTTCCCACTGTTTCTCTCCTTGTAGCACACCACTGTGCTACAATCATTATGTGTTGGGGACATAAGTTTAGAGATGTGTTACTCACCACACTCCTGGCCACCAAATATGTTGGGGGCAAGGAGGGGGGCTCCACACCAACCAATTCTCTCACTCGCTGGACACCAACAGGGTGTTGGACAATTCAATTCAAATTCTAACTACTAACCAATACCACCAACTAATACTAACCACCCAGGTTAGCACTGCCTCCACAGGTGAAAAATTCCCACAAAACTGTCCCCATTTCAGACGCTGGCTCAGGTCCCAGGTTGCCTGCCACCTGTGCCTCTCTGACTGACCAGCCATAAATCCAGCGTTCCCATAACCCGCTCCTCAGATTCAATAATTTGCTAAATAGCTCACAGAACTCAGGAAAACCCTTCAGCTGCCGTCACTGGTTTAGTATAAAGAATGTAACTGAGGAATACCAAGTGAAAGAGATGCATAGGGTGAGGCCTGGGGGCAAGTGCTAGAAACTTCCATGCCCTTTCCAGGTGTGCCGCCTGCCTGGCACCTTGGTCTGCTCACCAACCCAACAGCTTTCCAAACTCTCATTTACAGGTTTATATGGAAGTTTCCTTACACGGGAATGATTGATCAAATCACCAGCCTCTGTTGATTCTCACCATCCTCAGCCCCTCTCCCTTCCCCAGAGACTGGGGTCCAATCACATGGCTGGTTCCTCGGGCAACCACACTGCACCCTGAAGCTATCTAGGGGCCCCACCAAGAGTCTCCCCATTAGCAACAACTCAGGTACAGTCGAAAGGGACTGATTGGGGCACCTGGGTGGCTCAGTCGGTTAGGTGTCCGGCTTCGGCTCAGGTCATGATCTCACGGTTCATGGGTTCAAGCCCTGCGTTGGGCTCTGTGCTGACAGCTATCTCAGAGCCTGGAGCCTGCTTCAGAGTCTGTGTCTCCCTCTCTCTCTGACCCTTCCCTGCTTTCACTATCTCTGTCTCTCGAAAATGAATAAAAAACATTAAAAAAATATTTAGAAAGGGGCTGATTATGAATAACAAAGATGCTCCTTTTCACACGCACACACACACACACACGCCCTGCCCCCCACGTCAGTCACTCAGAAAACCTGGAGAGGTTTAGAAGTCCTTCTGTAAAGAAACTGGGAACAAAAACCAAACATTATAACAAAAGATGGTCCTCCCGAAAGAACAAGAGTGTTAGGGGCTGTGCGCCAGGAACTGGAAACAAAAACCAAATATACATTTCATATCATATCACATCACACAGATCTGATTTCCAGTAAATTCTACTGAAATCACTAGAAGGAAAACTGACCTCCTCAAATACCCAGGTACAGCACCCGGGACATGTCTTCCCCTTGGCTTTTCCTCAGCTCTGTCCTCACAATACAATCGTGATTATAAGTAGAGCCTTTCCTGAGCCCTTTGAGTCACTCGGTGAACCATCAGGCCTGAAGAGGGGGTTTGGGAACCCCCAAATCTATCGTCAGCTGGGCAGAAGTGTGGCCACCTGGGGACCTCTCTGGGGTGTGTGTGTGTGTGTGTGTGTGTGTGTGTGTAACATTGCATCAATAGGGCTAAAATTGTCATGCTATTAACACACATACTTCAGCAATGTAGAGATTTTTACATCAACTGTCTCCAATAATTTCTGGTTTTCCTTTTGAAAACTGCATCACTAATTATAGGATAGTTATCCCAGCTGGAAGCCTTTTATCCTTGTGGATCCAGCCATTTCCCAGCAAAGTTAAAAACCAGATTAAGTGCTATGTGTGGCATTTAAAAAGTCAAATATTACACAAGGTCATGTATGAATCACTTTTTTCCTAAATTAATGCATTATTTTGATGTTCCAGGAAGAATTTTCTAATACGTATTTTCTTTCACTTCAACTATTAAGCAATTTAAAATAGAGGCCTCCATCACGTCCCACTGGACTGTCAGTCTCCAAGATGGATAGATTCACGCAAGCATATCTAAGTAGCTCTCTATAAGTTTGAGACAGAGGAAAAAAGAAAACACAAATATTTTCTTTAGCATTTTTCATGCTGATCATAATGTGCAGTGGGAAGAAGAGTGGCCATAATTGTTTTGTGGGCAAGTTTTCTTTTATCTTTTTTTTAAATCATGGTAACATTATAGAACATGAGATTTACCATTAATAACATCTGCTCCTCTTCACAGAATAGTGGTCTCTGGCATCATCTTGCGTATTCACATTCTGTCCCCTAACACACAAACACACACACACACACACACACACAGTTACATACACACACACACACACACACACACACACACACAGTTACAAGCACATGTACATGCTTACCCTCACTTCGGGGATCCTGACACCTCATTAAAACATGGCGATCTTTGGAAGGTCAATAGAAATGACCCAACAAGATGACGAGTCTGTAGGGGCAGAGGACATGGGATCACACCTTATCAACACCATATCCTTTGGTGTTCCTCTCTTCCCCCTCCCTCCATCTTCCTACTATGGTACTGCCAGGTCAGCATCCAAAATCACAGACCTGATCAGGACGCCCCAAAACTGTCCTATGAACAGTCCATAAGTGCCATCTACTCACTCTGGTCTCATCTCATTCCTAGTCATTGTCCCCACACATCATGCTCTGGTCACACTGCGCTTCTAGCTGTCCCACCTTTGCACATGTTTTCCTTGAGACATCAAAAAATCTAAAATAATGAAAGTGGTTCATTTGCTTAAAAGAAGAGTACAATTTTGGTTTTTTAGCTGTCCACAGTCCCCTAACATCCAAATAGGAATTAATGTGGTGTTTCAGAAACAAAGACAGAAAATAACGGTGTCTTACATTTGCATTTCCCTCAAACTATCTCCGCATCTGGCCCTAAGCAAGTATTTGAAAGCCCTAGTCTTTCATCATTTCTCTTAACTGCCAGGCATTTCTCAACCGATTGCAACCTGGCTTCATTCCGTAGCACTGCACTGCCATGGCTCCTAATAATTATCTCCTAATTACCAGCCTAGTGCTTTCGTTTTTGGTTTTCAGCCTAGCTGAGCCTTCTATAGCACGTGACGCTATTGACAAATGACCTTACCACACGTGCGTGCACGCACACACACACACACACACACACACACACACACACACACATACATCCTTACCTCCTAGAACATCTCTCACAACTCTTTCTCTGGCTGCTTATATTTTGCCCTTAAGTGTCTAGATTCCCCAGCCTCTTTCCTGGCCTTCTCCTCATTTATTCTACATGCTTTCCTTAGACAATGTCCACTCTTGGCTTCTGCTTCTACACTGAAAACTCAAACTATCCTCTGTCCTGGCTGTTCCCCATTGTTTCTATTCTATATCTCCAACTGCCTCTGGACATCTCTTCTTCTCTACCGCATTAGCATCTTGTACTTGACATGATTAAAACCAAACTGAAGATAGATAGATGATAGATACATAGATACATAGATAACAGACAGATGATAGATTGATAAAACAAAAATCTCTGTCCCTTGTATTTTTTCTTTATAGGAGTTAATGGCACTGTCTTAGTCAGCTGAGTCTCCCATAACAAAATGTTACCGTCCAGGTGGTTTGAACAGTAGACATTCATTTCTCACAGTTCTGGAGCCTCGGATGTCTAAGATCAAAGTGCCAGCAGATTCGGTTTCTGGTGAGAGCTTTCTACCTGACTGGCAGAGAGCTGCCTCTTCACTGTGTGCTCACGGGAGGGAGAGAGAAGGAGAGCTGGCCCTCTTATGCCTCTTCTTATAAGAACCTAATCTTATTGGATCAAGACCCCACCCTTATGACCTCTTTTTGCCTTAACTACCTTCTAAAGGCCCTATTTCTGAATATAGTCACAATAGGAGTCAGGATTTCAACATATAAATTTGCAGGGAACACATTCAGTCCAGAGCAGCTATCATGTTCCAACTAGGTCTTGTCTTGCTTGAGTCCTCCTCTCCCCCATATCCAGCTAGGTGTCCCAATTCATGGGCTGCCATCCCTTATTTTCTCTTTGGCCCATTCCTTCCTTCCACGTCTACCTTTACACTTCCACTTCACCCACCTTGGGCCTCACCTGGACCATATCCTTTGGTGTTCCTCTCTTCCCCCTCCCTCCATCTTCCTACTATGGTACTGCCAGGTCAGCATCCAAAATCACAGACCTGATCAGGACGCCCCAAAACTGTCCTATGAACAGTCCATAAGTGCCATCTACTCACTCTGGTCTCATCTCATTCCTAGTCATTGTCCCCACACATCATGCTCTGGTCACACTGACCTTCTAGCTGTCCCACCTTTGCACGTGTTTTCCTTTCTTTGTCCAGAATTTTCCTCTATTTGGAATGTGCCTCCCTTCTTCCTTTACTTGGTCAGGTCATACCCATCTTACAGACCTCAGGTTAAATATGATGCCCAAGTATGGAGAAATAGGTTCAAGAATTCCTTATACTTACATAAATGGGTTAAAAAAGCTTAGGGTACAAAGCCACCACCACAGGGCGAAAGCGCCCAAGGTTAGTTAGTGAGATATTATAATGGATCACAAGTAACTTGTTATATCACCTGCAAGAAACTACTTTCCATCTGGTGCCAATGTACTTTGATCACAACTTCAAACTCCACTTTCCCCCCAGACCCTTTGCTTTTTACATACACAAGTTAATGATTACTATCTGATTGTTTTCTGCACATTCACCACATGTGTAAGATCTCAAGAGCTCAGTAAATACAGAGATGAAACACCTGTTCATCTGACATTAGCCTCTCTTGTATTCAATCCTACATCCACTCTCTTGCTGGACGAGAGAGAACTCCAGACTCATAGTCTGCAATACCCGAGAATCATTTCTCAACACCTCCACTTAGCTCCCCACCACCCTATTCATACTGTGTTGCAGGACTCGCCATAGTTATACATCAGTCCCTCATGAGTAATGACAGACTGGCCTTTGATGCTGAGCACCTGAGCCCCACCCATAATAAGTTATTTGATAAATGTAAGTGGAAGCAGAGTGTAGGGATGTCGAGGGCAGGGATGCTCTGTAGCCTTTGTCCTTGACTTTTCTCATTAAAAAGTAAATCTTCAATATTTTCAATTATGCATTTGTGTGGACTATATCATCCTGAGTACAGAGTATCAGACTTTAAGCATCCCTCTTATATATATAAAACAATGCTATTTTTTAAATTAGACCACCCAGATTATAAGGTGACTCTTTACAATCCCAAAAGAAATGTATGTTACTTTTTACTAGGATACTTCATGTAAAATATGATTTTACGTCTAGTATATAAAGGCAAGGGCCATGATATTTTAGTATCACCCACCTATATTACTTATTTTAGGTTACATTCTAAAGAAACCTAAGAGGAAAAGGTTATAAATGTGCTCAATTCAAAGCTTCCCCTGGAGTGAATGGCCTGATCTCTGCTCCAGAGCACCAGAACTTTTAATTTTACATAAAAGGTGGGTTGACATTTAAACAAAAAAAAAATCTTCTTAATTAGCCAGAATAAATCTTTGTGCATTTCTGGCCATATGCTCCTGGAACAGAACCCTTTGAAATGTGTACCAGACATGGGAATTTCAGACAAAACCACATGGATCTGTGTGAGGCGAACAAGCACAGATCGTCAGGCAGCCTTTACAAGAACTGCTTCTCACCTATTAAGCTGGACTTTCTTGAGCGAAGCAGCTGTGTGAAAACCCTTTTTTGTTAGCAGTCTTCCTATTGTGAGGAAATTGAAAGACACAAAAATGTTCAGGAATCAGAACATTTCTATGACCTTAGATGATGCTTAAATATTCCCTATGCTTCACATGATCTGGGAGTCTTTACCTCATGATGCAAAGGAGAAAACTGTTGTCCCTGCAATGAGAGGAATATCAGTCAGGGCACAGCTAGGCCTTCCGGCATCCAGGGCTTGAATAGGCCAGAGACCGGGGCCTTCTCGCATGGCTGAAGGAGGCTTTGTTCCCATTGTGGTACCAGCTTTGTGAAACTGGTCTAACCAATCAGGCCTTGGCTGTGATCGAGACCAGGGGACTGACATGGGCTTGGGTGCCCCACTGGGCTTTTCCAGAGGAAGGAAACATGTCATTTGTCTTTAGATGTTGGCGCACACCCCCGAGGCCTGGGCCTGTCCCTCCCTAGTGCGCCTTTCTCTTCCTGCTTCCTGCTTCCTGCTCCCAGCGCGGCTTGCACCACACCAAGGCCTCACTCGGCCCCTGTTGCTTCTAATCTTGATACTTCTGCCTGTGCTCCACCATGATCTGAAATGCCATTTTGATACCCCACACTGCCCCTTCACCTGACAGCTTGCTGTTCAAGTCTTATAATTTAGCTCCATCATCTCTTCCAGGAGGCCTTCTCTGACTGTCCTCCCTACAGCTGAGGTAAGGGGCTTTGTGAGGGCTGTGAGGGGGAAACTGCTCCATGCCTGTGGCGGCTTCCAGTGGTCTTCTGGCAATTTCTGGTATTCGTTGGCTTGTAGAAGCATCGCTCCAATCTGCCTCCATCTTCACATGTGTTCTCCCTGTGTGCTGGTGTTTCCAGGGCTCCCCTTTTTACAGAGACACCAGTCATATTGGATGTGGGCCCTCCCTAAGGACCTCACTTTAACTAGATTACCTCATTAAAGACCTTATCTCCAAATACAGTCACATTCTGAGGTACCGAGGTTCAACATATGAATCAGGCAGGGGGTGGGTGGAGGCAATATTTTAACCCATAATGGATTCCATTACCTTTACTTCCATAAAGCCCTTGACATATACAACCAAGGGACTGTCTTCTTCACTGGACTGTGAGCTGCTTTGCAGAAGGTACTGTGTTTTATGTGATCTTTACACCCAACACCCAATGGCACAACATAGGAACCAAATGGATGGATGAATGAGTGAATGAATGAATGAGTGAACGGGGCCATGGAGAAGAACCAAAGCATTATGAATAAGCTAGGTAGAGATTCACTTCAGAGCCAACTTAAACATGCAATTTTGTGCTTGTTTATAGATATGAAATTTTACATCACGTGCAGGTATAATTCATGTGCAACCACCAATCCCTCTTCAGTTGTGTATTTACAAAGTTTCTCTCAGCTCTGAACCAGGGCCTTGCCTTGCCTTTTGCCTTTCTGGTTTTATCACCAAGAGAGTGCTTCTTCTGAAGCCTTCCTCTTTCCGCCCCCAGTAAGTGGGTTCTCTGGTAAATGCAGGTCCAGTTGGTAAATGCAGGGCGCTCCCCAGTGCTCCCCAGGCAGATCATGTTTCCATCGCTCTTTCTGTTCCTGTTGTCTTTGCACAACTCCATGCAGTGACCTTGGCCTTTCCTTGTGCTGCCCTCCAGCACTTCTTGCTGGGCTAGTTTCTCCCCTGGAGGAGGTCTGGTCAGGAAGGGAAGGGCCTGTAGGCAGAATGCTGCCCCGAAGGCCATCCCAACCCCACATAACTTAGAGATTGTTGATTTCATAATTCCTTCCCGATTCTCACGGCAAGTATTTGCATGGCAAATACGGAGACCTCAGACCCAGCCACTCTGGGGAAATGGCAGCTTCACTGGCCCTCAGATGCAGACAAACTCTCCAGCTATTTCACTCCTGTGGCATTTGTGTTAAAATGCTTAGAATGTTTTTCAAAAACTCTGGACAACCTTCAAATTTGGGGTCATTCTAGTTCCTTCTTCATCACTCTGTGCTATTTACACCTCTAGAAGCCTTTCCTACCTGTCTTTTGGAGGGGCCTAGCACCCAACACAATATGGTCAGATACAGGAAAGAAGAGATAGCATACGTGCACATGTCATTGGTTTTTTTAATTACATATGACCTGAGTCCTATAAATACTTCTAAATAATGTTATTTACATTATTTACACTTACATTAAAACTCAAGAATAAAACTTGTGCAGGGAATGCTAGTGTGGCTCTGAGTTTTCCTAGGAGGGAAAGCACTGACAGAAACATTAATCCATTTGGAAACCTGCTCTTGACTTACATAAGGGCTAGCTGAGCTGACCCTTTCAGTGACTTGACCTCAGACTATCTCCGAAGATCATGTTTAGCAAGTTTGAGGTTCCGAACTTTTCTTTGACCCTCCTTAGGCATGGGGGCTTTGGCTAGCTGCTCTGTACCTCTTCTTAAGGTGGGAAAATACATGGGGGGGCTCACTCCCACCACCCCCATGACTACAACCCACACCGGGCACCATATGCACCTCTTATCAGGGCCCCATCGTGTTCCACATTCTGGCCTTTATAAGGAGTGGCAATAAAAGATAGAGTTGGGGGTTAGGGAAGGAGCTGATAGGAAACAAGAAGAAAGAAAAAGAAATAAAGGCAATAAAGGAGGAAGAAGGGGGCGGGGAGAAATATTCCTTAGGAAACTGACCCTATTCACAACAAGGGAAGAAGCATTTTAAAAATCAATAGACAAGTTTTTCATATTCCTCTCTTGTGTACACACATATACACTGAGGCCCAAAATAGAAAAATTGCTATTTTACAATAGCCCATAAAAAATTCTATATATTCTGCCCAAACCCCAAAACAGTGAGATCATGATTTGGGTTAGACTATGCGTCTGCATATATTAATATTTTTGTTTTGTTTTGTTCACTAACACAAGCCCTAAGACACAGTACCTTGAGCCTGCCTTCAGAAATGCAATGGCAAACTCTGCCTTCCTCATGTTCTTGGATCCCGATGGAAACTAACAGGCTCAAATCAGCCCCACTGGATCATAAACCCCAACAGAAGAGGCTCCAATAGTTTCTTCATGAGAATCCGCTTTGATGTTGTCCTTTATTGGGGTGGGGGGAGAAAAATGGAGGGAGGGAGGAAGAAATGGGAGATGAGGGAGGAAGGGACAGAGTGGGGTATGGGAAAGGAGGGGAGAGAGGGAGAAAGAAAGGAGGAGGTTGGTCTTTAATAAGAAGGCTGAAGGCACACATTGGAAATGAGGATGATGTGTGTGGCCAGCTATGATTTTGACATCAATCAATAGATTATTACTGGCCTGTTAGGTGACAGCTGCTCTATTCACACGGCACCTCCCCCAGATCCCACACAGGGCCCAGTGTAGTGCTCTGAAAGGCGGTTCATTCATTGAGCACCCTGCAGGCACTGTGCTCAATGCCACACTGTTCCAACTCCCACAAAGTTCACCCTCCGGAGGGGAAGAGAGATGGGCATTGACGGGAACCTAAAAACACCCTCATTCTATTTGAACACATGGATATAAAGTCATACACACTCACACACTCACTTTTCAGCCCCAATTTCCACTTCTCATTGCTGGAAAATTAGAAAAGAGTGTTGATCTTTCTGGGTAGACAAGCCCTCCAGGCTCCGGGGAGTCCACACAATGGATCGTGGTGGGCATGTTCCCTATGTGTGCTCTAGATGTCTAGAGTCCAAGGGGAGAGGACGTGGGGTTTATCCTAGATTCTGAAGGGTACATAAGGTAGCGTCTCTGGGTATGTTGTCTGCTAACTCATAGAGGGGAAATGAAAGTTAGAGACTGAATATTTCCTTGTAATTTTTTTTCGAAACACCAAGTGAAGGTTCCATATGATAAACGAATTTTTTGTTAATGTTTTAGATGCCTATCTAGGTCCCTGTGGATGCTAACGGGTATTTCTTCTTAATCCAAATGACAGAGCTCTACATAACTCATAAAGAAAAGTTGCTCTATTGTGGTGCTCCATTTTACTAATTCAGAAACCTGACATTTCTGGAGGAACAGCGACAAGTAATTTCACAATGATAAATTCTAGAAGACAAAATACTCTGTTCTATGGAGCTCAGGAGTAATTTAAAAGAAAGATAAACAGTTCCAACATTTAATGGGTAAACAAATGTGGCAGGATAATTTATTGAGATATTAATTTGTGATTTTTTTTTCTTGGTCCTACAAGAGCCTGGCAAGATGGCAAGGAGTTGTCCTTCTCCCAGGCAAGAAGGTGGGCATGTTTCGAATGTGGATTCTTTTGCCCAGGTTATTAACAGCATCTCATTTTGAGACCTACAGTCAAAGCTGCCAAGCACCCACCAATGAAAAGAGCTGCAGCTTCAGAGGGCAGCAAAATCGGAGTGGCCTGGCTTAGCAGGCTGGCAGAAGTCCCCCAGGATGGCAGGTGCGGAGCTGGTTGTGGTGATTCTGTACATGGCAGATCTCCATACTCTACAAGCTCACAGAATCCCAAGAAAATAGGGAGACCAGAAAGACCCCGGAGAGGTGGCACCCATCTTTCTCCCTAAATTGCTTCATTGGAACTACCTTGGTCCTAAATGCTCAATGCTGCAATCCCAGCCTCATCCCCAGTGTGATCTTTGGTCATGAGTCCTCCAAACCTGCACTGGCCCAGGCTTCTCGTCTCAGCAATATGTTCCATTAAACCACCTTAGGTTACATTTCAAAGACTGGTCACAAAATCTTGGCATCTCTTCTCATATAGAAAAGGAGTCTGTATATTTCAAATTCTGAAATCTGGCTTTGGCCATGCAACTTGCTTTGGCCAACAGAACACATGCAGAACCTGGAAAGTGCCTGCTCCTTTGGGCTTCCCTTCTTTTACTGCTTTTAGAACATAGCCTCCACGTGCAGACACCTGAGATTGATTGGTAGATGCTGGACAAACATGGCCCGGGGGCCGGCATTCCCACAGCCAACCACCAGACACGTGAGTGAGGCCACGGGGACCAACATCACCGAGGAGATTCGTCCCTTAGCTCTCTGGTTTGCTAAGTAATGCAGAATAAAAGTCTCCATCAAGCACTTTCCCAGGCCAGTGGCTATGAATTAACCACTCACATGAGTTACTTTTCTTGGAAAAAAGTAGTTCTGATGAACCCGGAAGACATTATACCAAGTGAACTAAGCCAGTCTTGGGACATATACTGTATGATTCCATTTACATGAAATCTGAACTAGTCAAACTCACAGAAGGAGAAAATAGAATAGTGGTTGTCAGGGGCTGGGGAGAGGAGGAAACGCAGACTTCTTCAATCTGTATAGTTTCATGTATGCAAGAGGAGTAAGTTCTAGAGAACTGCCGAGCAAACAGAGTGCCAGAGTGCCTACAGTTAACAATACAGTGTTGTACACTTAAACATTTGTTGAGAAGGTAGATATCATGTTAAGTGTTCTTACTACAAAAGAGAGACAGAGAAACCAGGAAAAGTAATTCTGCTCCAAGGCAAGAAAAGGTCTCTTGTATCCAGAGACATAATGACATAACTTTCCCTGATTTTTAAGTAAAAAAGTCACTGTACATATATTACCCTGTGAAAGTTATCCTTTCTCTTCTGATATAGGTTTGATCTTTTATTGCAAATTAAAAGTTCATATATGTATGGGTCGATTTCTCAATTTTCTATTCTATTCTTTGATACGTCTCTCTTTACTGTAATACTATACTATCTTTATTACTATAAATTTTGTAATAATTTTTGAATCAGCTAGTACTTTTGTTCTTTGTCAGAGTTTTCTTGCCTATTTTAGGTTCTTTACATTTCCATAAGAATTGTAAAATTAGATTTTGTATTTGTACAAAAATTCCTGCTGGGATTTCTTTGAAACGGTGCTGAATCCATAGATCAATTTGGAGAAAATTGACATGTTAACAATATTTAATCTTCTGACCCATAAACACATTTATTCAGGTCTTCTTTCATTTCTCCCACCTGTGTCTTATAGTTTTCAGTGTACAGGCATTGCATATCTTTTGGAGATTTATCCCTAAGTATTTGATATTTTCAAAGCTCATTCGTATTACACTTCATTTTTGGATTATTCATTCCTAGTTTATAGAAATGCAATTAATTTTCATATATTGATCTTATTCTATGAAATTTTCCTAAACTCACTAATCAACCTAGTAGCTCTTTTGCAGACTTCATTAAATTTCCTTCTGCAAATAAATACATTTTTACTTCTTTCCTCACAATCTGGATGCCATTTATTTCTTTTCCTTACCAGTTACACTGCCTAGGCTTCCAGCATAATGTTAAGTAGATGAGATGAAAGCAGACATCCTTTGCCTTATTTCTGATGTCAGGAGAAAACATTGAGTCTTTCACTGTTAAGAATGTTAGCTATAGATTTTTCATAGATGCTTTCTATCATGTTGCGAAAGTTCCTTTCTAATCTTAATTTTCTAGGACTTCATATCAGGAATGAATGTTGAATTTCCTTAAGTGCTTTTTCTGCACCTACTGAAATGATTAAACAATTTATCTTTTATTATTTTGTTAATATGGTGAATGACATTGATTGACTTTCAGATATTAAACCAACTTTGCACTCATGGAATCAATTCCACCTAGATAAATCTCCTTTTGTGTATTGATGGATTTTATTTGCTATAACTTTGTCAGGGTTTTTTTTCATTTATAGGAAACATTATTCCATAGTTTCTTTTGACTCCTTTGCATTATGAAATAGCAGCTCTCTATCTCTGTTACCTTTTTTGCCCCAAAATCTGCTTTGTCAGATATTGTAGCCACTTCTTTCTTTCAATTAATGTTAACATTCTCTATCCTTTTTGCACCTAGTTTAAACATGTTTATATTTTTATATTTAAAATGTGTTTAAAGTGTGTTTCTTGTAAGTAGTATAAAGTTGGTCTTTTTAAAAATCTAATCTAAAAAATATCTGCTTTTTAATTGAGTGTTTAGACCATTTATATTTAATGCTTTTATTTATACATTTATGTTTAAATCTGTTATCTTGCTATTTGCTCTTTATGTGTCCTATTGACTGTTTCTTTTTTTCTCTGTAACTACATGTTTATGGATTCCTTGTTTACTCTTTCATGTTTTTTCATTTTTCAGAAATGCAGATCCAACTCAATATATGAAAAAGATACTCAACTCAATATATGAAAAAAGAAGGCACTCTAAAAATGAAGAGACTCCTTTAGGAGGTAGCGAATTTCTTGAAATGTCCAAGTAATGTGATGTAACTGCTTGTCAAGGAGAACCACTCTATTTAAAACAACAATACTGCTTACATTCACCCCAATATCCCTAGCTCCCTCCTTATTTCATTTTTTTGCCACAACACATATCACTTTTGACTCTATTGCATAATTTAATTGTGCATATGCTTATTATTGGTCCTCCTTTGCTAGACGTAAGCTCTACGTAGGCAGGGCTATTTTTGTTTTGTTTTGTTTTGTTTTATCTGATTTGTTCACTATTGTACCCATTGCCCATGGTAAACGCTTGTAAATATTAGTTGAATGAATCAGTCAGATGGGAGGCTAAACTCTGTGATCTCTAAAGATTCAAAACATTGTTAAAATTGGTGAATCTGTATTTGGGCGCTTCCTTCTTCTCCTTTCTCTCTTTCTCCACTCCTGCCCAAGAAGATCACTTACCCATCCGCCATCACATGTACAAAGCCAGCACTGTACATCTAACGCTAACCTTGGCAGGCTCAGCGTCTGCTGGCAAGAAGTTCTTTAGCCATGATTTACTATTAAATCTTAATCACAGACCTCTCCTGCAATCAAGAGCCTTGATTAAGTCCATTCACAGTCCTGTAAGGTCGGAAATCATGAGGCAGAACGTGTAGGGAAATCAGAGGGTAACAATCATTTATATCTCCATAACTTTGAGCAAGCAACTACTTCATTTCTTGTTAGTCCCTAAGTGATTACATGCTGGGATTCTTACTCTCCTGCCATGTGCCTTCCCTCTCAGAGATTTTCCTGCTGTGAGTCCCACTGTCCACCACTTTTCCCAAGCACTTCCCTATCACCAAGAAGGGATCCCACACAAAAAGCAAGCAAAGCGAAGAATGGACCTGGTCAGGCAGGAGGGATTCCTTCTCAGGTAAACTTTTTAGTGATGAAGAGGGGGAAATCAGTACTTCAGCACCCGCAATTAATGATTCTGTGTGTTCTTGCCAAGACACACTTTCCTCCCCAAATCATTCTTTGAGCCTCCTTAGCAGGATTCTGTCTGTTCTTGGAAGCAGCTGTCTGACTGCATCTCAATGATGAAACTGAGATTGAAGCTCTCCGTTCTCCCTGTTGCTTTGTCTCTAAGCCATGACCATGTGGGGTGGTTTGGTCTTAAACCTGACTGAGAAAACTATGGTAGCCACGGCAAAGCCATCATCACATTAAAAATATTTGGCTGTTATTCAGAACGTTCCATGTGCTAAGCAGCTCTCATCAAGTTCATAGCATCTACAAAAGCATCCTGAGGATAACTTGTCTTGAAGGAAATGTAGAACCTTGGACAAAGCAATGTGTTGAGCAGTGCCCCCCTCCCCAACAAAATGACCATGGACCTTGTGGGTGGCTGAACCCTATCTTATGGGAATCCAGAAAGTTTTCAAGGAAAAGTAGTCATGGAGAGAGGCCTAAAAGGAGAAGAAATATTTCAACAGGTGGAGATGGGGGTGTGAATATAAAATGCTCATCTGAACATCTCAAACATTCACACCTTTAAATTTTCCACTGAAATGTGTTGGGCTTAATTAATTCAGTCTAAACCCCTCATTTGCCTCTTTTCTTTTCTTCTTAAGCTGCAGTGAAATGGGAACAATGTGTTCCTGCTTCCTCCCACTGGTTCACAGAAGTAGCGCACAGAAGCGGCCACGTTGGGAGGGTTCCTCACAGACTCCGTTGTGACACGTGGCCCTGGTTGTGGAGTGCTGCTCCCCAGTCTCAGAAAATAGAGCCGCACTGATGTTTTTAAACCAAAAATATGCACAAGCCAAGTAAGTTTTGTGAGTCTGTTAGGCAGGACTCTCTTCTGTTTTGATGAGTCAAAAAGGCATCGTCTTCATTTGTTAGCTGCAGCTCATGTCTGGAGCACGGGTCACTCACAGCATCTGAGTGAAGTCGAAACTTACGGGTATTTCGTTACCCCATAAGGTCAAAGCAAGTGCCAGGAAACAGAACAGAACCCACCATTGAGCTGCCCCGGAGGCCCAGCCCTCTGCCCCAACCTGGGCGCTTCTCGCGGTGCCCACCTTCCATCTGGGTGTTGCAAGAAAAGGCAAATGATGCCTGTGTTCTGTGCATTCGTTAACTAGTTCTGCCATTGAGCACTGTCATCGACAGCTGAACAAATGTTCATGACTCTTCTTATTTTCTTTGAAATCAGGATAACTCTTGATAACGGAGCCCCTGAGTGGCTCAGTTGGCTAAGCGTCCGACCTCAGCGCAGGTCATGATCTCACGTTTCATGGGTTTGAGCCCCAGGTGAGCCCCATGCTGATGGCTCAGAGCCTGGAGCCTGCTTTGGATTCTGTGTCTCCCTTTTGCTGCCCCTCCTCTGCTTACACTCTATCTCTGCCTCTCTGTATCTCTCTCTCAACAATAAATAAACATTAAAATTTTTTTAAAAAAGTAACTCTTGATAACAGCATCACGTCTAGAACATACCATCAGGACTAAAAACAAACCGCATTATGCAATGTCTCCTCTAATTTCAGCATTAGGACACTCATGGGTTTAAATTCACATTTTCAGAGAGTGGCAAGTTCTCTGATTACCTGGAGTATGTTTTCATTTCAATGTACCAATATAAATATAACCTCTGGGTAATCACCTTATAACCTATAAGCAATTATCTCCCCAAATTTCATTGCTCATGTTTGCAGTTATGACTAGTTCTGTTGGAGAAAAGTAGAGCTATTCAAGTTAATGAGAAAAGAAGTGATATTAACCCAATAATGAAGCATTTTTACTAAATGAGAACAAACGAATGCTAAAACGATCCACTATGCAAATGAAGATTTGTCACACTTTAAATAGGAAAAAAGGGGTGGGGGGAATTGATTAACCACACAGCCCACGGGGAGATAGGCTGACCAACCTGTTACCATATTCAGGGAATAAATAACAATTCCATTTTAGCCAGACTCAAAGAATGACAATCTATTCCACATTCAGTTAATGCTGTCAAATTAGTTTTTAAATTTTTATTTGTATTAACCATATGAATTTGATCTTAATGAATCATTTTACAAGAGCTATAAACATAAGGGCTTTTAATCCTAGTTTTATGTTGGTATGAGTTTCAGTAAAACAATATAAAAATGATTTAAGTCAAAAATTAAAATCTCAAAAATGGTATTATCCTTTGCTCAAATTAGAGA
This sequence comes from Suricata suricatta, assembly GCF_006229205.1. Classification (NCBI taxonomy): domain Eukaryota; kingdom Metazoa; phylum Chordata; class Mammalia; order Carnivora; family Herpestidae; genus Suricata; species Suricata suricatta. Next base: position 12,624,402 of record NC_043703.1, on the reverse strand, counting down.
AATAATGAAAGATGCCTGATTCTTTTCATTTGCCTAAAATGTGAAGGGCCACTTTTCAAGCAATTCTAACTAAAAGGGAAGAATTTTAGTATAATCAAAGGAAAAATGGTAGGGGCGCCTGGGTGGCTCAGTCGGTTAAGCGTCCAGCTTCCGGCTTCGGCTCAGGTCATGATCTCATGGTTCATGGGTTCGAGCCCCACGTCAGTCTCTGTGCTGACAGCTAGCTCAGAGCCTGAAGCCTGCTTCGGATTCTGTATCTCCCTCTCTCTCTGACCTTCTCCCGCTCATGCTGTCTCTGTCTCTCAAAAATAATAAATTTAAAAAAAAAAAAAAAAAAAAAAAAAGAAAAAAAGGAAAAAAAAAAAAAAAAAAAAAAAGAAAGAAAGAAAAAGAAAAAAAACAACAACCCAGGAATTCAGATCCCAACTGTGCCACTTGAAGGCTGACAAGCCTTGTCAGAACCTGCTCTCTCTTCCACGGACCTCCATTTTATCATTTGTGAAATAAGAAGGTCTTAATAGATTATTTTTTTTTTCCAGGTTACTTCTCACTCCTAAATATTACGATTCTGCTGGTCCTTTATTCTGAAGACGTTAGCCGGCCGCCTCTGGCTCGCAGAAGCCTGCCCTCTGCTGGCCATTTCCCAGAGCTGCAATCCTGACACCCACCTATTGGAAAAACATATCTGGGGGTAGCCTGAGGTTCTGAGAAACCTAGTCTGCTTCTCTTTCCCATCCCCTTTCTCTTGTTTCCTTCCTTCTACGAGTTTCGGTTGAAGTCAACTGAATCTTGAGGATGTCCTTCGGGGGTGGCCTCATCTCTCCCTGCTCTTTAGAAAAGAGCCCTGTGGCACCCATCCATCACCTACAATGAGGAGGCTTATACCACAAGACCCCCACCCCTCACTACAGCTGACTGTCAAATCAAGAGCAGCTCATCTTCAAACGACTCAGCAGCGAGCCCATGGGACGACCGGAGAGAAAAGAGGAGCTGGATGGTCTAGAGTTTTGTATCTGAATTGATCAAATCTGAAGCTAAAGTGGTCTGGTAATCCCTCCCGAGATGTCCCCAGGGTCCCCACTTCCCGACCTGCACGCCGTTGGCCATCTGCTCACACACCGACTAGGGCTGGCCTGTGTAAGCAATAGGCTGTGGCAAAAATGACAGTGTGTGCCTTCTGAGGCTAGGCTGGATCACTCCCTGTGGGTGGGAAAAGCAAGCAGTGTCTTGAAGACACTCAGGAAGCCTGTGGAGAAAGGTCCCCGTGTCGAGGAACTGGGTCCTCCTGCCAATGGCCATGTGAGGGAGCCATCCTGGAAGAGGGTCCTCAAGCCATCGTCGAGTACCTCGGAGCCTGGAGCTGCTTCAGATTCTGTGTCTCCCTCTCTCTCTGCCCCTCCCCCGTCTCAAAAATAAATAAACATTTTTTAAAAACTTTAAAAAAGAGGGTTTAGAAGTTCTCACAGCATAGTTGTAAATGGCTGTGTATGGAGGCAAATACTAGAAAATAAATCATGGTAATTCTCTGACCAATTACATAAATAAACATCATGTAAAATCATCACATAAGAAATTAGTCAAGGAGGGGCGCCTGGGTGGCTCAGTCAGTTAAGCATCAGACTCTCGGTTTCTGCTCAGGTCATGATCTCGCCATTTTGTGAGTCCAAGCCCCACATCGGGCTCTGCGCTGGCAGCATGGAACCTGCTTGGGGTTCTCCGTCTCCTCTCTCTCTATTCTTCCCCCATTCGCACTGTCTCTGTCTCTTTCAAAATAAATAAACTTTAAAAAGGAAATTACTCAAGGGAAACACAAAATTTAAATTCATGTGTAAAATACTTGGCAGGCTTGGCCATAAGGCATACTAAGACAAAAGCAACACAGCTAGAATGAATGTATGTGTGTTTATGTATACATTCAAAGGGTTGGGGGGGTGGGGACTGACATGGATGCTGGGATTTAAGACAAGGACAGATATAAAAACCAAGCCTGAGAAATACAGGGTTGGGGAAATTGCCAATGCTGGAGGGCCAGTCCCTGTGTAAGAGACTGAAAAAGGCCAGCCCACTGTGTCCAAAGGAGCATGGAAAACCACTTGCTTGGGGCAGAGATCAGTATCTGGGTAAGTTCTGTCTGAATGGTGGGGCACCTCAACAGCTGGTCAGGTCTTGGGCAATCAGTCCATCAACAGACTATCTAGTCCGTGCTTAGAACAACAGAGACCAGAGCACAGCTCGGGAAAATGTTCGGGCTTCCTTCCTCAATAGAAGCGGGGTTTAGGTCAAGCCTCCTGGCTCACGAGGGAGACTGAGGCAGAGTATAGATTGGATCATCTCGAAAGGACTGCGGAGAAGGCTGGGACTCAGTAGATACATGTGTGTCCACAGCTCAGCCAGACACAAGGGTACCAAGATGCACCTGACTGCTGATCCCTGGAAGTTTGGGGCTGGTGCCCGACCTGGCTG
>NC_043703.1:12608104-12621839 GCF_006229205.1 Suricata suricatta | reverse complement strand
CTCTTTCCTTAATATGAGTTTGAATTGGTTTAATTTTTTTACATAAACATAGAATTTGTTATAATTTTTAAATGTGTTACAATTACAAAGTCCCATAACGCTTTACCCTCTATATCACATGTATGTGCTATCAGTTGGTGATGTTGCCAATATGCTCGTTAGGACCACCCAGCCCAATTTGCCTTAACATTCATCTTATTATTTATCTATGTATTTATATTTCTATAAATACACGCCTTACATACATTTTTTAAAGTTTATTCATTTATTTCTAAAAAGAAAGAGAAAGCAGGGGAGGGGCAGAGAGAGAAGGGAGAGAGAGAGAGAGTTCCAAGTAGGCTCCATGCAGTCAGCACAGAGCCCCGTGAGGGGCGTGAACTCACAAACCATGAGATCAAGACCAGAGCCAAAATCACGAGTCGGAGGCTTAACCGACTGAGCCACCCAGGCACCCCTACATTTATATTTTTATAAATTAAGCTTCTGCAAGCATCTGCACTCATTTTAGAATTATCTCACACTGATAACTTAGCATGATTTCTAAACCTGGCACAAACAAAAACTCTTATCATAAAAAGAGAAAGCAAGTGCTGGTGGGGATGTGAAGAAATTAAAACCTTGCGCACTGTTGGTGGGAGTATACAATAAGGCGAACTCTGTGGACCAGCATGGAGCTCCTCAACTACCCTGGAAACAGAGCTACCATATGACCCAACAATGCCACTGCTGGGGAGAAACCCAAAGGAATTGAAAGCAGGGTGTCAGGGAGACATTTGTAACCACATTCACAGCAGCACCAATCATAGTCACCAAAAGGTGGAAGCAATCCGAACGTCTATCAACAGAGGAGCAGATAAATAAGACCCAGGGCATACAGACAATGGGTTATTTATTTAACCCAAAGAAGGAAGGAGCTCCCATGATGAGCCACAACACGGATGAAGCCTGAGGGCATCACGCTCCATGAAATAAACGTCTCGAAAAGACAAACGCTGTCTGATTCCACTAATATTAGCTATCTAACGTAATCAAATTCATAGAGACAGAAAGCAGATGGTGGTTACCAAGGCTGGGGGAGGGAGGAATGGGGAGCTGTTGTTTAATGGGGCAGAGTTTCAGTTCTGCAAGATGAGAAAGTTCTGAAGATGTTTCACAACAATGTGAACATAACACTACTAAGCTGTGCACTTAAAAATGGTTAAATGACAAATTTTATGTCATGTGCTTTTAACTGCTTTATATTTTTTAAGTTTATTTGTTTATTTTGACAGAGAGGGAGTACAAGTGGGGGAGGAACAGAGAGAGAAGGAGAGAGATTGACTCCCAAGCAGGCTCCGCACCGTCGGCATGGAGTCCGATGGGGGGCTTGAATCCACAAACTGTGAGATCATGACCTGAGCTGAAATCAAGAGTTGGACGCTTCACCGACTGAGCCACCCAGGCACCCGTACCTTGAAATTTTTCTTAAAAACTTAAAAACTGGCACAAACTGTACTTTGATCTCTTAATAACTCTGTGAGCTAATTATTAAACCCACTTTACAGGCAAACAAAAAAACTCAGGCTCAAGGAAGACATAGCGACTAAGCTGGATCGGGCAGGCTGCAGCCCAGAACCCAATCGATAAGGCCGATCGAAACAACTGCAGGGGCGCCTGGGTGGCTCAGTCGGTTGTGTGTCCAACTTCAGCTCAGGTCACAGTCTCACAGCTTTTGAGTTCAAGCCCCGCGTCGGGCTCTGTGCTGACAGTCCGGAGCCTAGAGATGCTTTGGATTCTGTGTGTGCCTCTCTCTCTGCCCCTCCCCTCCTCAGACTCTCTCTCTCTCTCTCTCTCTCTCTCTCTCAAAAATAAAGAATAAAACATTAAAAATAAAAAAGCAACTGCAGAAACAAAGCAGACATGGCACCAGTCAACACAGGTTTCCAGTTATGTATTAATTGTATGATTAATTGGTGAAATGTACATTGTTCACTCCCATCAAATTACACAGGATCCTAAGTGAGAACTAAAACAAACATTTCTTGCTAGGCCCAGCCTGTCTCTGGTATTTTTGGCATTTGTACGCAATTGTAGCCAACTGAACATCTAAAACAAAATGTCACATGGCATTGTGGTATTTACCGGGAATACATCACTTACTTTCCTATCTGACGTTCAGATGCTTTTATATACCTTGAAAAAGTTTGTCCTCTTCCATTAAAATTCAGTTGAACAAATATTTAAAGAATATCAGTGTGAAAGAAAGCCAACTTATTGGTCTCCTCCGAGCACCAACTTCTGCCTGCTTGGCCCAGCCCCTTGCCTCAGCCAGCCTGTGATCACAGCACCGCTGAATCCTAGTCTGTCCACGATCTATCAACACACTTAGCTTCATTAATTTTTTAAAAGTTTGTTTAGAGAGAGAGTGTGTGCACACATGCACACGTGAACAGGGAAGGGACAGAGCAAGAGGGAGAGAGCGAACCCCACACAGGTTCTTCCCTCTCGGTGTGGAGCCCAACTCGGGGCTCAATCTCACAGTCCTTGAGACCATGACCTGAGCTGAAATCAAGAGTCAGACGTTTAGCCAACTGAGTCACCCAGGCACCTCAACGTCATTAATTTTTTAACAGAATGATCCAAAATTGTTTCTTCCACTAGACTGTGGGCTCCATGAGAGCTGGGACAGTGGTTTTTATCCATCTCTGTCTCCCTAAGATCCTGACCCCTTCCCATGTGCCTGGAGCACAGTGGTATCACTATACATTTGTTGACTTACTGGCTCAGTGAAAAGATATAGGCTGATGTCTGAAACCTCCACTGTGAAGGTTAAGGATTAGCCCTGACCCACACGGAGGCAAGAGGTTCTAATTCAATACTACACAACTCAGCAGAAATTCAAGCTTGCCTCTGCTCAACCTGCCCTTGAGCTATAGTTTAAGTAACTGAGCCTTATAGCAGCCTACTATCTTAGGCCCAAAACTCAGTACTCAAAAATCCTCCTAGTTTTAGGGCTCATCTTTCTCTTGCCTTCCTTCAGCCCTCTCCCTCGCATCTGCTCATTCATTCAACATTCATTCACCAGATGTTTGTTAATTGGTTACTAAGTCACCATTCTAGGCACTGGGCGTGCGTCAGCAGCGGGGAGAAAACAGACGCAGATCCTTGTCCTCTCGGAGCATTGGGAATGCCACTGGTGGTCAGGCTGTGAAGGAGAGGCCTCGCCAGAAGGTGAAAAACTCAACAAGAACGTAAAGAAGGTGAAGGAGTGAGTCCACCGGTAGCCAGGGCCAGGAAATCCCAATTTGCATTCGAGAGGAGGCCACACTCTATGGCTGGGGGGAGCTTGGCACGTTGGAGAAGAGTTGGAAGAGCCAGAGAAGAGCCCTTGCTGGTGATGCGGGGGGTGGGGTAGGGGGGGAAGCTATTGCATGAGCCTCCCCTGCACCCTAGCCTCTACACCATCTCCACGGGGCATTGCAGTCGGAGGAGCCAGAAGTCAGAGAGAGCTGTCCCAGCATTCCCTTCCCACCTGCCCCCACTTCATCCCTTTGGGAAGTGGTTCCCTCCTACCTGTAAAATAGGCACTTTAGGCAAATGATGTCAATTAATCTTTTGAAATGTTCTGTGACACAGGGACCAGTATTTCCACTGTGAAGGTTAAAAACTGCAGTGTGTAGGTTTCAAGAGGATTCAGTAATGCACTCGGAACTGTCCACCTGCGAAAAGGCTGACTCAGGATGCGAACTCTGGTCATCTGATCCTAAAACCTATGTCCTCCCTCACCGCCCAGGAGCTGCACTCTACGTGTGTCAGAGGCTGGTACATAATAAGTACTCAATGAAAGGGATGCCTTGGTGAGCTCCCTGAGGTTGTCTGCCTTCTCGGAAGATCTCTGCGTGCTGTCTGCTCCTCAGCTCTTTGATTCTTGCGAGCACCCTCTTATTCCCCTGAGCGCCCTCTTATTCCCCAAATCGGGCCCAACAGTGCTGAATGACAGTCTACTGTCGTCGCAGCATGGCCTGGGGCAAGCCACACCCTCCCTTGTACAAAACCGAGTCTGATGAGCACGCCTGCCAGCTCCAATGGAGGACACACAAGAGAGAATCCCTGGAAGGTGTTTCTCCCAGAGCCTCCGGCCTCTAAGCGACACTTGACACTAGTTATCATCATGCCTTCCAGAACCTGCTTGGGCTTTCCTGGCTGGCCTCTAACTGGCAGTAGATTGAGCCAGCCCCCCTCTAAAGGCGGGGCCACAGGGTGGGGCTGTGGGGTCTCACCCCCTGTAGCCTCCTCAGAAATCCTTCCCATCGCTGGCCACGGCACCAAATACATCTAATGGCTTAAACAAGCATGTATAGTTGATACTTTTCATGGTTTAGCTACAAATGTGGGGGGGGGGGGAGAGAAATGACTAACACCACAGAGGTTAGTGTAGACTGTTTATGTACTTACAGTTTTCCTGGAAATAAAATTCACTGATCTTCACAATCTACAAAACTTTCCCTTCCAGGCAGATTAGTACACACAGGGCTGTGGCGCTGCTCAGCTCCACGAGGCGTTGTTGCCAAGTGAGTCTACGTGGGGCTGTGCCGCTGGTGACCCTAGCGACGAGAAAGGACAGATGTGCACCCGACCCCCAGCTCCCGTGCATGTCGGCTGCGGGGCCCTCAGCTGCCACCTTCTCTGGAGAACTTCCCAAAGGGGGCCTCAGCCAGGCCCAGGAGGCCAACAGAAGGAGGACAAAACAGTTACCACTTAGACACTCGGGGTGAGTGTGGCAGCGTGGGGGTGGTCTTTCGTGCCTGGCCGACCCGAGACATGGGCGCCTGGCTCCTCCTCCCAACCCAGGACTCTTCCACGGGAGGACATGGCGGATCCAACCCGGCTCAGTCTCCAGTCTGCGATTTTGACCCACCCACGCTCTCAATCAAAATTCAGATGTAGTTCCCAAGTTGGCACTCTTTCCAGATTGAACAAGTTATGAGTCAAGGAGAAAGGAGTCCAAGAAGAGATTCAGATTTCCAAATCTAAACTGCAGAAAAATAGACGCAAAATCTTTTCTTTGGAGATCCCACATCCTTGCCCTGAAAAAAAATCTCAATTTCTAACTCTTTTTTTTTTAATGTTTTTTATTTATTTTTGAGAGACAGAGAGAGACAGTGCGAGCAAGGGAGGGTCAGAGAGAGAAGGGGAGATACAGAATCCGAAGCAGGCTCCAGGCTCTGAGCTGTCAGCACGGAGCCCGACGCAGGGCTCGAACCCACGAACTGTGAGATCATGACCTGAGCCGAAGCTGGATGCTCAACCAACTGAGCCACCCAGGCACCCCAATCAATTTCTAACTCTTAAAGCATAACCTATCAAAAGAGCTGGATTGGGCTGAGCATATTGCAGCTGTGATAAATTTCACAATGATTTAATATAATTTTAAACAATTCACATTTTAAATTATGTCAGTGACTCCAAAGACAGAACAGTCCTGTAGCAATATGCATCTATTTGTGTGTGAAATATGTCCTTATTTCCTTAAAAGAACGTTTAAAAAAGGATTTAACTCAGAATTACTTGAATTGATTTAATTCAACTATTTGGATGCCTCAATTTTCAGCAAATTGGCCACTTTCTATATAAATCACCTTATGGCATTAAAAAATACTAAATAATGATAATGCTTATTAAGGCATAGCCCTATCTCAAGCAAATTCTTTTAATATGGGAAATATATTTTCTGTCTCTAAAGATAATAGTAAATGCTGGGAATTTTCAGTCATTGAACTAAAAGAATATTAGAGCCCCATCTGGTGGATTTGATGTTTATTCAGGAGATAAAATGAAATTTATTACCAAGCCATTTACTGAACACCGCACTGTTATTGCTTTCAGAATGTGGATGTTAATCTCTGTGTCCTCATTTTCCATTTGGTGTGTATTTCCTCTGTCTGAATGGTGGACCTGTCCTTCCAGCATTAGCCTATCCCCTCTCTCTTGTCCTAGAGAAACAGAGAGGGATTAACACAGTTCTCTATATACTAAACATCATATAGGGACTAACATTTCAAAAGGATATATCGTAACAAAGTAGAAAGATTATGCAACTTAATCACACAGTTGTATCAGCATAAATGAAATATGTGATGTGTACACATTATAAATTATTTAATTTATAATATTAAAACATACTTTTAAAGTTTATTTATTTTGAGAGACAGAGAGTGAGTGGGAGAGGGGCAGACAGAGAGGAAGAGAGAAAAATACCAAGCAGGGTCCACACTGTCATCACGGAGCCCAATGCAGGGGTTGAACTTACGAATCCTGCTATCATGACCTGGGTCGAACCAACAGTCGGACGTTTGACTGAGCCACCCAGGCAGCCCAAAACATATGTACATATTAAACTTCATATACAGCTTATAAGTATATATAAGATAGGACTGAAGAGCAAGAGGAGGAGAAAAAGAGAGACACCACATTTATCTGGTTACTGTAAGTATCAGCAATTTAGCAAGATTTGACACTAAAGTTCCGCGAAGAGCATGCTTTTGTAGTATTTATAGCAGATACAGCACAGCTGTACCATCAGGTTTGGGGGGATGCTCTGAATCCTGGGACCTCTGTTCAGTTCCAAATGGCTCTCTACATGTCTGCTTCTTTTTCCTCTGGACCACTGGAAGGTTCTTTCCATTTACTCTGTATGTCCTTTCTCTACCACTCAACTTCTCTTGACTCACCTTGCCCACTATTCTCTCTTGACTTCACCTGGAATGCAGCCCATTATGAGTTTCTCCTAGCTCTCTTTTTTCATAGTAACCTTTAGGTTTCAGTCAATTTTTCCTATGTTTCAAATCTAAATTTTCAAAAGAAATAAACTAATGAGCCAACCTGAGTGAGGAATGAGGGGAAGTTTGGCCAGCCTACTGAATGGCCGTCCTTGGGTCAGACTCCCACTCTTGGTTTGTAAAGGGAGCAGGGTGGGAGGTGGGGATGGGATCATGCCATGCCCACCAGCCTCCCATTAATCAGGGACTGTGGGCAGAGGATTCCTTCCTAAGGGGGCTATGCACACGGTAGATCTTCTGTGACCCGCCTGTCCAACCAATGCTTTCCTTCTTAAAATTTACAGATCGATGCTCTGCATTGTCCATAAGTTGCTTGTGGAGCCTGTGAGTTGAATCACACCGACTCCTTTTAGTCATATAGAGTTAAATAGAAGTTCTGAATCTAAAAATTAACTCATATGATCTACAGTTTATGGTGACTTCTGTCAAGTTACAAAAGTTATGAGACTCAAGCCAAAACACCATCTAACTTTCCTAGACTAAATAGTCTTTAAAAAAAAACAAAACATGTAACTACCAAAAATGGAAACATACATAATCTACTTACTTCAACCAGTGTCTCCTGAGCACACAGATGGCCATAGCACTGAGCTGCATGACTCTGCAAACAAGAAGAAAGCTCTGGGCTCTGCCTTTGAAATGCACACTCTGCGAGGGAGACTGATAGCCACCTCCATCTTCAATTCTGTATTATCACCATTTGTTTTCCTTTTCTGGATGTATTATGGGCAAAATAAGCTAAACAGAGCTGAACCATTATGCTCAAAAAGTGCGCTGCGTCTTCCCAGAAGTCCTTGAAAACATCTTCCCTGGGAGTCCCAGACATGCCTCATAGGAAGGAGGTCCGGTCCAGTTCCAGACATCACGCAAGGAGGCAGTTACATGCATAACAAAGGCCATTCATGAGGGAGAAAGGACTAGAAAAAGGGGAGGTATTTTATCAAAAGCTTTTACAGAGACAAGAGACTCTTAGAACTCTCTAGCTCAAACCCTTTATTTTACAAATATAGAAACAGTGCTTCAGAGAAGTGAGCAGTTTGGACAGAGGCCACGCAATGAACAGCGGAGTTGGGACCCATGTCTTGCACAGGTGCTGCCAGTATTAATAAGAGTTGGAATATCTGACTTGGAGAAGAGGAGACTCGGCCAGACAGATGGTCAACGACCTGAAAGGTGGTCAAGGGAGCTGCCTTCTCCCCCCCCCCCCCCAACAACCCCAGCACATGAGCCGGGAACCAGCAAGGCAACTTTTCCTCCTCTCCTCAGGAGAGTCATTCGACTCAACTTCTCACATCATACAAACAGCATTAAGTAAGGTAGAAAACGGTGTAAGGTAATTTACCCGGCTAGCTACATCTGGCTTTGCCCGTGATTCACAACGTGCTCTGCTTCTAGTCCCCCTGCCTTCTTCCGGTTCCAATTCTCTTTCAGTAAAGTCGACCTACTTTCATTTTCTCCTGTGTCCCCAGAGGTGTGTGAAATTAAGGATTTGACTGTGGCGCAATATTGCCACCTTTTAGGGAAAAGCAGGACACACGAACAAAGAAATACCGTCATTATTGTCTCTTATTTACCATTTCATTAGAAAGATTTTATCTTACGGAGGTTATGCGGGTTCCTCATTGATCTCCGCGGCTCCAAATCCACCTTTCTCCGCCCTACTTTCCAACACTGGATCTGCACTCTGTGGACGACGCTCCCTTGCCAGTTAGCTTGATGTTTGTCTTTGCCAACAGGGGGCGCTGGCGGGACACTGCCGCGCGAGGCCGGAGGCAGGCACGGTCCCCTCTGCCCGGCTCATCCGGGCAGCCTCAGACCAGGTGCTACCCAGGCCCCTAGCACCTGACATCCGTCACCGGCAAGATGCCTGTTGTGAGGCCACCTTGCCCATCGCCAAAGAGGACCTGATCCAAACTGGTGGAGGGCCGGGATCTCTTCTAAATTTCTTTTCTTCCTTTAATTTTTTCATGGGGTTTTTTTTTTTTTTTTTGAGAGAGAGCAAGAGAGCAAGAGGAGGGGCAGAGACAGAGAGAAGGAGACACAGAATCCAAAGCACAGAGCTTTGAGCTGACAGCACAGAGCCCGATGTGGGGCTCGAACTCACCCTGAGATCATGAACTGAGATCATGACCTGAGCTAAGTCTGACACTTAAAAGGCTGAGGCACCCAGGCACCCTTCTTCTAAATTTCTAAGTCTTTTCTTGTTCACACTCTCTCCATCACAGCTGTAGGTAGTGCATTCTGCACCGCTCTCTGTGAGCTCCCTAGGGCTTTATTTCATCTAGTGAACCGCCTTCCCACTAGGTAACAATTCTTTATATCTAATGTTATGGGTTTAAATTACTGGCACAGTCGCTGTCCCTTAGCTGAATATCTTTCAGTGTGACGCTGACTCTGTCCTACCCTCTACCTCCATGTAAAATTAACCGCATGTTTACCCATTCTTATTTCCCAAGCCCTGGAAAACCCTTACTCCAGCTTTCATTCCCAGGACCACCCACTGTGACCCAGAACCACATCGCCTGGTACCTAGATGTGTTTCCACCTTTTTCTGGTGTCTCTCTTTCCATATAACCAATACACCATTGTAAAAGTAATCTTTTACCACATCATTTCTCATTCAAATGTCTTCAGTGATGTCTCCTTGAATATAGAAAACTAATCAAACTTGGTAGCTGGATGTGGCATAATACATAGGTAGCCACCTCTTTGGGGTCCATTATTCTGCCTAATGCAGGAGGAAAAAATATATATTTATACAATATATATTTTATGTATATTATAATTATATTTTAATAAATTTTATTGTATATATTATAATTTATACTATAGTATGTATTATTATATATTATAATGTATATCTTGTGTATTGGATCACACAGTTGTTGAGGTAACAAGTTCCAAATCTGTAGGGGAAGCCAACAGTCTGGAAACTCCCAGGCTGAGCTCGATACTACATCTTGAGGCAGAATTTCTTCTTCGGGGAAACCTCAGTGTTTTCAACTGATTGGATGAGGCCCACCCAAATTATTGAAGGTAACCTTAAGATCAACTGATTCTAGATGTTAACCACATCTACAAAATATCTTCACAGCAACACCGTGAAGACTGTTTTGATTACATAACATGGTACTATAGCCAGGTCAAGTCAACACATAAAACTAACCATCGCACACATGGCAAGGAAGAATTAAGGTTTCAGATGGAATTAAGGCTGTTAGTTGTCTGACCTGAAAATAAGGAAATTATCCTGGATGATAGAGATGGGATGGTTAAATGTAGAAGAGGGAGGCAGAAAAGTCAGTGTTAGACTGAGTGACTTGAGAATGACTCCAGAAGACATTGCTGGCCTTGATGATGTCAGGAGCCATAGTCACAGCAGAAAATGTAAGAAACTTCTAGAAGCTGGAAAAGGCAAGAAAATGGATTTTCCCCTTAAATCTCCAGAACCTGATACAGCACTGCTGTGAGCTTGATTCTAGCCCAGCGAGGCTCATTTCAGACTTCTGACCTGAGGACTATGAGACAATAAATCTGTGTTGTGTTGAGGCACTAAGTTTTTGGCACTTTCACAGCCCTAAGAGAAAACTAATACAGTGAACAATAAAGCCTTTAAGTAATCCAGTATGAACCCACTTTTCAAATATTATTTTGCACTTTTCAAGCTTACCCCCTTACTAGTTCAGCCTCCTTACTAACTAACCCATGAATATAAATGATATTGCATACAGCCCTCAAATTCTAGGACTCTCCACACAAACTATTTTTCCAATTAATCATTACCCAAGGAGCCAAACCAGAGCATTCCAGTTCACAGGGATTTTTATTTTGAATTCACTGCACTTAGTACTTTGACAAAATGCCTTATGGCACATCTTTCTTATCACTGTTTTGCTGTGTGCTTTAACACACGCAGTTCTTTGCGCTTCCTGACAATACGTCTTCTCTGCTCAGGAGCGCAAAGCCCACCAGAGCTGGTATTTTATGTTAAGCTCCTTTATATCCCCAATACCCAGCAAGATAAGTCATGCATAGCACACCCACAGACATGGACAGAGCGAATGTCAAGGAGTAAAGTGTACAAAGATAGTAAATGCCTACTTTATACCTTTATCCGTATAGAAGAATAATGAGGGTAGGTTTGTTCTGGAAGATGCATAGAATGAAGCTACAGTAATTAAAACAGAATGGTACCCATTTGCATTGTGTGTTTGTAGTTCGATCATTCCTGTTGCCACAGAGGATTCCACTGCATGAAGACACCACCTTCACTGTATCCATTCTACCATTGGGACATTAGGATTTCTGCTCATTGTGAATTATCACACATAGTCATCTGAGAACACTCTCTTATATGTCTTTTGGTACACGTATGTATTTATTTCTGTTGCAAGTGTATCTAGTAAGGGTCATTTTGGTTTAGAAATTCTACCTATAAAAACAATTTTGAATATTCTCAAAGAAGCTGGTATTTTTAAATTCTGAGTTCCAGATTCAAACTTTCAGAAGTCCTTTACCACCTTCCTTTCTCTTAAAAGTAAACAGATTTCTGTGTTACACAGGGTCCCAAACATTGCAATGTATCCAAGTATCAATAGCATAGGAAGTGTAGTAAAAGAGAATTTTAGTACTTAAGTGATGTGTACCTTAGGTGCAGTACTGTGAGTTTTATTTGGGGGGAATATTCAAATTCAGCCTTTCTTACTAGACTTTAATCTCTACAGAAAATGAATTCTGGCAGCCAGAAACCAAACCCAAGCAGTTTTTGCCTTGGTTCAGTCCAAATTCATTCTCTAGAGGGCTGGTCGATTGAAGGTTGTATTCAAGGAATCAAAAAATAGGATTCTGCCGCTGTCAGTGGCCCATCTGTACTTTTCCTTCCCGGAGCACACAGACCAAGAGCAAGGACAGTCAAGGGCTGTGGGTAAGAATAATAATGAACACCAGAAATCGTCTTTGTTGGAAGTACAACATGGTACAGCCACTCTGGAAGGCGGTTGAGGCATTTCTTAGGAAGCTAAACGTGGTGTTGCCAAATGCCCCAGCAATCATGCTCCTTGGTATTTGTCCAGAAGAATTTAAAATGTATGTCCACACGAACACCTGCACAGAAATGTTTGCAGCAGCCTTATTCATAACTGCCAAAACTTGGAGGCAACCAAGATGTCTTTCAGTAGGTGAATGGAAACTATGGTACATCTACACACAATGGAATATTATTAGATAAAAAGAAGTGAGCCATGAACCATGAGATACCATTACGGTATCACATTCATTAGAATGGCTACTATTTAAAAAAGTTATTTTTATAACAAGTGTTTATAAGGTTGCAGAAAATTGGAACATTTGTTTACCATTTGTGGGTGTGTAAAGTGGTGCAGGACTATGGAAAACAGTGTGGTGTTTCCTTAAAAATTAAAAATGGGGGACCTGGGTGGCTCAGTTGGCTAAGCAGCTGACTTCAGCTTGGGTCACAATCTCACAGCTCATGAGTTTGAGCCCCGTGTGGTCTCTGTGCTGACAGCTCAGAGCCTGGACCCTGCTTCACATTCTGTGCGCTCTCTCTCTCTCTCTCTCTCTCTCTCTCTCTGCCCTTCTCCCACTCATGCTCTATCTCTCTCTCTCTCAAAAATAAACATCAAAAAATTTTTTAATATTAAAAAAATTAAAAATAAAACTACCATATGACCCATCCTAGGTTCTTATGGAAATATTTATATATTCATGGTCATAGCAGCATTTTTCCCAT
Organism: Suricata suricatta; assembly: GCF_006229205.1. Lineage (NCBI taxonomy): Eukaryota > Metazoa > Chordata > Mammalia > Carnivora > Herpestidae > Suricata > Suricata suricatta. The sequence continues at coordinate 12,609,272 of NC_043703.1, read as the reverse complement.
GAACCAAAGGATGGAAGCCACTCAAGTATCCATGGGTAGATGAATAAACAAACAAAAGTCATACAATCATACAGAAGAATATTATTCAATCTTACAAAGCAAGAACATTCTGACACATGCTAGGACATGGATGAACATTGAGGACATCAGCAAAGTGAACTAAGCCAGACAGAAAAAGACAAATACTCTGGTTCCACCTAGATGGGGTACCTAGAGTAGTCAAATTAACAGAAAGAGAGAGAGAGAGAGTTGAATGCTATTTGTCAGGCTGGTGAGGAGTGGGAAATGGGGAGTTACAGCTCCAGGGGGACAGTTGTAGTTTTGCAAAATAAAGAAGTGGAGAGGGATGGTGGTGATGGTCGTGCAACAATGCACATGTACTTAATGCCCCTGAACTACACTTACAAATGGCTAAAATGGTAACGTGTATGTATTACCGCAATTAAAAATACTTTTAAAGAAGGACGGAAGAGGCCATCAAGCCAAGGAAAGTCATGGAGGGAACCTAAATGCATATTGCTAAGAGAAAGAAGTCTTTCTGAAAGTCGATGCACTCTAGGATTCCCACTGCATTGCCATTCTGGAAAAGGCAAAACTGTGAAGTTAGTGAGAAGATCAGCGGTTTCCCAGAGTTGAGGGCAGAGGACACGCATGATGCACAAGATGCTCCCAGGGGAGTTTCAGAGCAGTGAGACTGTGAGTCCGCATGATGCTCTGATGGCAGATACATCTCCGTACCCAGTGGCTAAATCCCGCGGCATTCTGTAACACAGAAAGTGAACTCTAATGTAAACTATAGACTTTCATTAATAATAACGTATAAATACATACTTGTTCATCAATTGTCATAAATGGACCACACTGTCTCCAGCAGTTCCGGCTTGACAAGGTGCCACAAACTGAGTGGCTTGTAAACAACAGAAATTTGTGGCTCACCATCTGGGAGCTGGAAGTCTCAGATCAGGGTGCCACCACAGTCTGGTGACGGCCTTCTGGCTACAGACTTCTGGTTGTATCTTCACAGGGTGGAAGGAGAGAGGGATCTCTTGGGGACCTCTTACATGAGGACATTTCATTCAACCCTTCGTGACCAATCACCTCCTAAAGTCTCCATCCCTGCTACCGTCACCTTGAGCATTAGGTTTTCATCATATGAATTTCAGGTGGG